>NW_006921592.1:4275795-4284788 GCF_000298275.1 Orycteropus afer afer | reverse complement strand
GATTGTCCAACCTTCCTTCCGAGGAGTAGCTGGTGAGTTTGAACCACCAACCTTCTGGTTAGCAGTCAAATGCCTTAGGCACTACACCACCAGAGCTCCTTATTTGAATCTACCTAATGAAATCAAAATACATTATAGTACTCTTGTAAAGTCTCATCATACTTCATGCTCCGATGTCATCATAGTCTAAAATCAGTATGGCTCTGAGAGTCTGCCAAAAGGTCATGGCCATGGCCTCCAGATGACATGACTTTAACTCTGGTAACACATGTATAAAACTTCAGCTTCTGCTGCTAACAGACCAGGCAGTGTGAACCAGTCTTCTCACAAAAGTAACTAAGAAAGTTGGGTGAAATGTTAAGAGACAAAAATCTTCTTGGCAGCATCAACAGGCTTTCAGACTTAAACACAGGAGTGGGAATCCAGATAGGTAAACGTGGTCTCTGTGCCACTTTTGAATGGAGAGTATTTGCCAGTTAGATAGAGGTGTACAAGAGGCTGAGCTTTACTTTTTATACTTTCACAGACCTGGGAGGACAAAATTCAGTGTTGAAGGCAAGGCAATTTAGGGATTCTGGTAAAATATCCCTTACATTGGGCTGGTACCCCAAAAGGCCATTCCCAAAAAGTAAAGGTAATCCAGAAGTAGATGAATCATTTTTTGAACTACAAATATGCTGGGTAACCTAGAAAACATCAAGTTTGGAACTTGGATTAACTTGCTCCTGAATTACTAGTATGCCTGGCACTTAGTTAAAGTAATTGAAAATTATCTTTGGTGTATTAAACATCACTCTAAACTTCAAATTATTTCTGCACAGTGTGTTTGAAAAACTATTTTCAAAAGCAATGTCTAGCATACAATCAAAAGTAACCAAGCATACATGGAATCTAGGTACTATTAATATAAACCAACAGAAACTACAGACAATAAAAATAAACTCCAGAAGCTCCAGAGGCTGTGATTATTAGATAAAGATATAAACAGTTATGCTTGCTATGTTCACAGAGATAAAAGTCAAACTTAAAAATTATGGCAGAAACATCTAGATGCAACAATGGGTCTCTCCTTGTCCAGAATAAAGAGTGAAGAAAACCAAAGACACATGGAAACAATTAGTTCAAGCAACCAGTCCACCATGTGATCCTCAGCTTATATGACTATAAGACCAGAAGAACTAGATGGTGCTCAGCCATCACTGTCAACCACTTGGAGGAGGATTTATGTAGGAGATCCTGGACAGAGTGGGAGAACAATTTGGAACCAAACTCCAAATAATTTTAAAAAAAGGGGGGCGGGGCAGGTTTGCTGGTCTGATAGAGCCTGATGGAATCACTGAGACTATGGCTCCTAGCTGCTCTTCAGGTCTGGAATTGAAACTACTCTCATGGCTTCCAGCCAAACAAAAAACAGGCATATGAGCTGAACGTTTACATTAGGTAGATACATTCCCTGGAGAAATCAATCATGGGAGAATAGAAGGGCTGTGTATGCACAGGAAGACAGCTCGGGGGCAGGATTACATGGGAGGGAAGAACACAGGGAAGAGGTAACTATAGGGAGGAAGAGGGAAGTGAACTGTTGCATTGTGGGAAATTGTAGTCAATGTCATAAGACAAAGTGTATGTGAGGAGCTCTGGTAGCGTAGTGCCTAAGGCACTTGACTGCTAACCAGAAGGCTGGCAGTTCAAACCCACCAGCTACTCCTTGGAAGGAAGGTTGGGAAATCTACTTCCTTAGTGATACCGCCTCAGAAACACAAGGAGGAGTCTCTATGAGTTGAGTCCAACTTGATGGCACAAAGCAACAATATAACAGCATACGGAAAATGAATTTGCTCTGTAAATTTTTACCCAAATCACAATAAAAATTAAAAAAATAAAATAAAATTATGGTAGAAAGCAGAGAACAAGTGGTAAAGTAGATATGAAAAAAAGCAAACTAGATATTCTAGAATTGAAAATTTTGATAACTGAAATTAAGAATTCAACAAATAATCTTACTAGACCCAGCTGAACAATGAATTAGTAAACTGGAAGATAAGACTCAAGAAATTATCTGGAATAAAGCACAAAAACATAAAGTGGTTTTTTTTTAAAAAAAAGCACAGAAGAGAGTAAGAGGCAGTAAAAATATTTTCCATACAGCCCATTGGAATCTCAGAAGAAGAGCAACAGATAAGGCACCAAAGGCATTATTTGAAGAGATAATGCTGAGATTTTTCTGGAAATGATGAAATTCAGCATTTATCATCATGCTGTGCTATACAAACATATGCTGCAAGATGGTGCTTAAGAATGAAGGAAGGAACATCACACGTGCAAAATCATGTATCTAAGTTGCTTCTACTCAGAAGTCTTAATTTCCATATGGTCTTCAGTTACTAATCTACACAGGACCAGTTGCCCTGCTGTATCTTTTATTTCCTAATCCAAGAATTCTGCAGCTTTGCAATTCCTTTCCAGGACTGTGCCACTCTCAGCCACATAAAATATTCTACTGCTCCCATACTGCCCTGGGCTTTCAGGAAACTGTGGATCTCACTTCTACCTGTCCAGACACACTACAATGATGTTTCCGTTGTCATTTCATGCAGGGCATGTAGGATTCTGGGTTCTGCCTTGCTCCCTAGACACTATTTTGGGGACTTCTCTGACCTTCACTCCTAAAACCCATCTAAGAGCTGGGGGAATTCCCCTCAACTTCAAGCCTCAAAACTTAGTCAGAACCTTTATTAGTGATTCAAGTCTTTACTTCTTTCTATATTCTTTTCTTTTTCCTGGAATTTTTTTTTTTAATCTAGATGCAGGTGGGGAAAACTGATTTAGTCTGATAATTTTATTCCAAATTTTCTCTTATGCCCATCCCAATGGGTCCATTACTCAAATTTGATTCTTTTATTAAAAGTTCTTGGTCACTTCATCCCAGAGACAATGAATATCATCGAATGAAACAGGGGTAAAGACAAAGGAGAGAAGAAAACCAACTTGAAAGCAAACTTGAGTAAATATCTCAAAATATTACTTTAAAGAATATAAAGCAAGAATTCTTAACTAATATACCCTCTAAGTATATATATCTCCTCCCCTACTAATCTGTCAGTTTGTCATATCATGGTCACTTGTGTGTTACATGTTTATGTACACATACATCCACCTACATCCTTTTATGTACACAGGTTTATCATAATAGAATTTATTATTCACAAAATCATATGAAGTTTTGTTTAGGACTTAAATGTCTACTAGTTAACTCTTTGATGTTCTGGGCCCTACATTAACATGTTTAAAATAGGTTTATAGTTACATAATATTTAGCCTTTTTTAACTTTCATGTTTCTCACCAGTACTTTGTAAGTTCACAAAAGTAGTAGGGAGTGATTTTGTAATTATTTGTCTAATTTAGAAAGAAATCTATTATGTATATGTAGCAAAAGTTATACTGAAGTATAGTCTGTAAGCCTACATACCTCAGAAGTCAAGGAAATTTAGGAAGTCACTTCAGCTCTCTGAAAGAAATAAGGTGGAGGATTTTAGAGCTGAGAGCCAGGTTCACCAGTTGCTGTCAAGTCAATTCTGACTCATGGTAACCCTATGCATTGCAGAGTAGAACTGTGCCCCATAGGGTTTCCAATGGTTGTAACCTTTCAGAAGTAGATCATCAGGCCTTTCTTCTGTGGCACCTCTGGATAGATTCAAACTGCCAACCTTGAGGTTAGTAGCCAAGCATTTAACAATTTATGCCACCCAGAGACCCCAAGAGCAAAGTTTAGGTGTATAAAACTTTCAGGAAGATAAAAGGATTGCCCTAGGCAAAAAAGTATTCCCTTTTCTGAGAGAAATTGCCCCAAGAAAATGGAATATTAAATGACATGGACCCCTTACTAGGTTTCAGAGCAAGTGTCTGAGGGTAGGTAAAAGAACTGCATAGAGAAATGGACACTAGTAGTGCCTAAAGAGGAGCTCTGGTGTATAGTACCTAAGGCATTTGACAGCTAATCAGAGGGCTGGCAGTTCAAACCCACCAGCCACTCCTCAGAAGGAAGGTTGGGCAATCTACTTCCGTAGTGATACTGCCTCAGAAACCCAAGGAGGGGTCGCTATGTGTTGGGACGGACTTGACGGCAGTGACTTTTGAGTGAGTGCCTAAGGCACTTGACTGCTAACCAGAAGACTGGCAGTTCAAACCTGCCAGCCACTCCTCAGAAGGAAGACTGGCCAATCTACTTCCATAGACATGTTGTTGTTGTTATGTGCCATCGAGTCGTCCCCGACTCATAGCGACCCCTCCTTGGGTTTCCGAGGCAGTATCACTACAGAAGTAGGATTGCCCAACCTTCCTTCCATCCATAGACATACCACCTAAGAAACCCAAGGAGGGGTCGTTATGAGTCACAATCAACTTGATGGTAGTGAGTTGAGTAAGGCTTTATTTGGGGGTCTTACAGTGACACCCTGACTTAGTGGCAGAGCCTCTACATCTAGCTGATAGAGAACATGCCGAGAACGAAGCTCCTTCTCCTTGCAGTAGAAATAGCCCAGCAATTGCAGCTTGCTTACAGTAGCAATGGGAACAACATTAAGTTCTCCCGCAACAAGCAAGGCACAAGACAATCAGCAGCACTGGCAGCAGGAGACAGAACTTGTGCTGGACTATGAGGAGCAGGCGGTATGACAAGACACAGGAGCAGCGCTGGCAACCACGACAAAGAGAGACCAGCAACAGGAGCAGGGTGAGGCATCAGGATCTGGAGGAGGGCAGCCTAGGGATAAGGCCAGAGGCCTCTTTCCTGATGGTAAACATCCCCCAGAGGAGCAGAACTAAGCCAGCACAACAAATGTCAGCCTTTCGTTATGCAGGCAGATTCCTGTAGCAGGGCTGCTCTGTCAGAATATCTGGGGATAGATTCCAGGAATTTGCATTTTAGACAAGTCTCAAGGTGCTTTTGTTCAGTACTGCCCAGAGACCTGAGTAACAGTGGATTCGGCCCTGGGTTCTGACTTTTAGAAGGCATTAAAGCCACTCACACCTCTATCATGGGGCAATGGTACTAGGGGTCAAGGGTACATATCCAGTGGGACCCCATTCCCTAGAACACAGCACCACCCACCCAGTCCATGCTCAAGTACTCATGTTGTTGTTTGCTGTCAAGTCGGATCCGACTCATAGCGACCCCTCCTTGGGTTTCCCAGGCAGTATCACTACAGAAGTAGATTGCCCAACCTTCCTTCCGAGGAGGGGTCGCCTTCTGGTTAGCAGTCAAGTGCTTTAAGCACTATGCTACCAGAGCTCCAAGTACTCAGTACTCTGGATTCTCTATGCACATGAAACTGAAACCAATTCCAGGGCCTGAATAGACCCTTTCCCCAGGTCTGTTCCCCCCCACATTGACCACATTCTATAGTGTTCCAACCCTAAACCAAGGGTTTAATGAGGAGCAGTTTCTTGGTGGCACAGAGCTTGGACTTGCATGCTGGGCTGACCACAGGTGTGCTCTCTGATCCTCTCACACTGGGGGCAAAGAGCAGGAGTAAGAAGAGAAGAGGGAGTTCCACCTGCCCTTGTGCCTTAGGCCCACTAATGTTAGTCACATCTACTGATCTAAATGACAGACGTACTCATTATCTCTGGAAATGTTGTAAAAGTCACAGGGATTTAGTTCAGTTTAGTTTTGTCTTTTCCATTTTGCTTGTAAGCACCATAGAGGAAAAGGAAAGTGCTCAGGGTCCAAATGCTAATTATAAAAAGAATGAATGCTAGAATTGAACTCAGCTGTGACTTTACAAGCTCCTGATTTTTTTCCAGGCAGATGACGTCTTGGGGAAGAAAGCTTGCATAACTAAATGGCATTCCAAAACTCTGAATTCAAAAGTTAATTTAGTTTAAGTAGTATTTGTTGAGCATTTATTCTGTGCTCCCCATTGTTCTAGACAATGAGAGGATCAATAAGATACAATGAATATGCTCAAAGCAAACCATTGGAAAATTCATGTGACACACATGGAATGCAAAAATAACAGCTATGCAAGGGAGTATGTTATTTTAAGTGTTAAAATGAGTGTCCAGTAATGGAAATTTAACAAATCTCCAACAAGATCCTCTCCTTTTATTCTCAGCATCACCACCTTCTGGAGGGGGACATACACACTCACTCATACACCCTCCTAAATGAAGGTCTAGTGATTTCAAGGGTCAGAGATAAATGAGGCCAGCAAATGACACTTCGAACATTAACTACTTACTTGGTTTTTGATTAAGGACTTTTCCCCCCCTGATACAGGTGAGAAGAGGGACACAACAGCTCACAATTTGTTTTCCTTTCTTTCATGGATACCCTCCCACTGAGCCTTGTCATCTAGGACAACCTCTGCATGTGTCAGTTGCAAATGGCCTTTGACAGGCTGAGTGTCCTGTCAGTGTTTCTTTCTGGGTGGAATATTGAGCAATAAAACTTTAGAAGGTATTCGATTACTCACACTGTTGTTAAAGAAAGACATTTGTTTTGCCCTAAACTATCATAACACAAGCCTAAGGCATCTGAGTCAGTGCTTGCAACTACCATGAGTTAGTATCTGTTTCACTTTTTTGCCAAGTATAGTGTGTCATAGAGGATATAGAGCAGCAAAGACAGGAAACAGTGACCAAGAATTCAGCTGGAAAATCCAGCTACCCTCCTGCCCTACTTATAAAGAAAAGACATGACTCATTTGTTAAGAACCAAACAGATGTTGACTTGGCTAACAAAATCCTATGCAAAATGTAACCTTCCTAGGCCCTTGTTTCCTCTTCTGGGAAAAATAAAACAGATAGGTTATTATATTTGGACACCTGGATAGCATTGTGAAATGTTGACATAAAAGAGTGCTTTTGTTAGCTGCTGTTGAGCTGGCCCTCAACTTATGGTGACCCCAGGCACAATGGTACAAAACACAGCTCAATCCAGCACCATTCCTATGATTGGTTATAGATCAGACAGACATTGTAATCTACTTGGTTTTCATTGGCTGATTTTCAAAAGAAAATTGCCAGGCCTTTCTTCCGAGTCTACATTAGCCTAGAAGTTCTATTGAAACCTGTTCAACATCAGCAAGAAACAAGCCCCCACTAACAGGTGGTGCCTGCACATGAGGTGCATTGGCTGGGAATTGAACACAGGTCTCCTGGATAAAAAGCAAAAATTCTACCACAAAACCCCCATTGCTCCCAGTGTGAAATATGTTGTTGTTGTTAGGTGCCATTGAGTTGGCTTTGACTCAGTGACCCAGTGTACAGCAGAACAGAACAATGCTTGGTTCTGTGCCATCCTCCCAATCTTCACTGTGCTTGAGCCTGCCTTCCCAGCCACTGTGTCAGTCCAGCTCATTGAGGATCCCCTTTCTGCTGACCCTCTACTTTACCCAGCATGACATCCTTCTCCAGGGGCTGATGCCTTCTGACAACACGACCAAAGCACGTGAGACAAATCTGACCATTCTCACTTGTAAGAAACATTACGGATGCACTTCTTCTGAGACTCGTTTGCTTGTTCTTCTGGCGATTGTGGTATTTTCAGGATTCTTCTCCAACACTACAACTTAAATTCATTAAGTCTTCTTCAATCTTAATTACTTTGTTGTCCAGCTCTCACATGCATGTGAGATTATTGAAAATACCATGGCTTGGGTTAGGTGCACCTTCATCTTCAAAGTGACATCTTTGCTCATTAACACTTTAAAGAGGTATTTTGCAGCAGATTTACTCAGTGTAATTGATTGTCTGATATCTTGACTACTGCTTCCATGAGCTTTGGTTATGGATCCAAGTAAAATAAAATGAATCCCTGATAACACCAATCTTTTCTCCATCTCTCATAATGTTGCTTATTGGTCCAATTGTGAGGACTTTACTTTTCTTTGTGTTGAGGTGTAATCCACACTGAAGGCTGTAGTCTTTGATCTTCATCAGTAAGTGCTTTAAGTTTTCTTCACTTTCAGCAAGTAAGGCTGTGTTGTTTGCATATTACAGGTTATTAGTAGGTCTTCCTCCAATCCTGATGCCGATTCTTCTTCACATAGTCCAGCTTCTTGGATTATTTGCTCAGCATACAGATTAAATAAGTATGAAAAAAAAAATATAACCCTGATGCACACTTTTCTTGATTTTAAACCATGCAGTATCCCCTTGTTCTGTTCAAATGACTGCTTCTTGGTCTATGTACAGGTTCCTCATGAGCACAATTAAGTGTTCTGGAATTCCCATTCTTCCATGTTATCCATAATTTATTATGATCCACACAGTCTAATGCTTTTGAATTCGATAAAACACAGGTAAACATCTTTCTGGTATTCTTTGCTTCCAGGTGAGATCCATCTGACATCAGCATTGATCTTCCTCTTGCCATGCTATCTTCTGAATCTGGCTTGAATTTCTGACAATTCCCTATTGATGTACTGCTGCAATGATTTTTTAATTATTTCCCACAAAATTTTACTTGCATGTGATATTAATGATACTATTTGATAATTTTTGCATTTTATTGGTCACCTTTCTTTGGAATCAGTCTCTTCCAGTCAGTTGGCCAAGTAACTCTCTTCCAAAATTCTATGCATCAATAAGTGAGTGCCTATGATGTTGCATTCATTTACTGAAACATCTCAATGGGTATTCCGTCAATACATGGGGCCCGGTTTTTCTTCATGTCCTTCAGTGCAGCTTGGATTTCTTCTTTCAATACCAGTGGTTCTTGATAATATCCTACCTCCTGAAATATTTGAACATTGACCAATTCTTTTCGGTACAGTGACTTTGTGTTCCTTCCATCTTCTTTTGATGCTTCCTGCATTGTTCAATATTTTGCCCGTAGAATCCTTCAATATCTCAACTTCATTATTGTGAAAGAATAGGCATACCTATACACAATTTTTTTTTTTTTTTTTTTAGGATTTGGGTGAAGATTTACAGAGTAAATTCACTTTTCATACAGCAGTTCACATATACATTGTCTCATGTCATT
>NW_006921592.1:4262427-4272275 GCF_000298275.1 Orycteropus afer afer | reverse complement strand
AACCTTCCTTCCGAGGAGTGGCTGGTGGGTTTGAACCGCCAGTCTTCTGGTTAGCAGTCAAGTGCCTTAGGCACTATGCTACCAGAGCTCCCATGGTAATATTAGGTCAAGGGTAATATACAACCATTAGTGGAATTAACAAAACAGTCCTTCCTGACCTCATGGAGTGGTAGTGCTCAAATGAGATTACATCTTTGAGATGTTTGTCATGTATTCAGCTCTATATTAATGTCATCATTACTGATAATAAATCAAAATGATTAAAAATATATTTATCCAATAAACATTGTTTGAGCACCTTCTATGTATCAGGCATTGTACTCAACATTAAAAAGACACTGATCCTGTTTTCCTAGAACTCATAGGAAACCAAAACAGTTCAGGTAGCCTGATGACAAGATTTATCTTTGAAATTGTTTTTAACCTTATAAAAAGTTTTAGGCTGAATAAAAGAACAAGTTGCTAACGCTATATTTGTTTCTCTATTTAAAATATTATTCATCTTTTTAAATGTCCCCATCTTGCCCCCACCCCCAAACCTGAAGGAAAAGATACCTGAAATTTCGTATAAGCAAAAGCTCAATTAATTTTAGTCCTAGGTATAAAAATAAAAGATGTTACAGTCTATTAACTGTGGTGACCAAGTACAGTGGCAAGTATTTAATAGGCTCTCCAGCACTCACCATTGAAAAATGGATGATGATAGCCTCACTATAAGGGATAATAGGAGATTGACCTTGGGCTATGAAAAATGTGTACTGTAAGCCTGAAACTGCAGCTTCGGGGCCCTCTGTTCCCCTTCTCACTTTCTGCTTCAGTAGCACTAACCTTCCAGTTCCTTTAATATATATGCTGTTTCTGGCCCCTGTACATTTGTTCAGTCCCTGTCCTCAGCCTGCAACATGCAATTCCCTTTCCTCTTTGCTCTTTCACCCCTTCCCTCCTTCTTTCATCCTCCTCCTTCCCCTCCCTTTTCCTTCTCTTCTCCCATAGGCTCACTGCTCCACCTCATTTTTTCCCAAAGTCTATTTTAGTTTCCCACACCCAGGCTTTGTGAAAGGAGTCCTGGTTGTGCACTGGTTAAGAACTTAGCTGTTAACCAAAGGGTTGGAGGTTTGAAGCCACTCACCACTCAGCAGGAAAAATTTGTCAATCTGCTTCTGTAAAGATTATAGCCTAGGAAACTCTAGGGCAGGTCTACTCTGAGTTGGAACCGACTCCAGGGAACACAATAACAATAGACATTGTGAAGTTCCCCTCCACTGCACTCCTGTCAGTCCTATTCCATCATGGCCCTTACTATGATGGAGGAAAGTCTTTGTATTTTGTCTATTTCTTCCAAGAGCTCATTGGTTTTCAAAGGAGGGAGGTAATTTTGTACCCCAGTGAATGTTTGTCTGGAGACATTTCTGGTTGTCATAACTGGGGAGGAGGTTCCTATTTGCCTCTAGTGGTTTGAAGCCAGGGATGTTGCTGCACATCTTACAACACACAAGACAGCACTCAAAACAAAGGACTACCCAGTTCTAAATGCTAAACTGGTAACCAAATGCCCAAACCTAGAAACCAAACTCACTGCCATTCAGTCAATTTTGACTCACAGTGACCCTATAGAACAGAGTAGAACTGCCCCATAGGGCTTCCAAGGTTATAAGTTTTTACTGAAGCAGACTGCCTCAATTTCTCTCCTGCAGAGTGGTTGGTGGGTTCAAATTGATCCTTTGGTTAGCAGCTGAATGCTCCGAACAGCACCAGAGTCCAAGTTGAGAAATTCTGCTCTAGTCTATGAGTTCATCTAAAGTGGGGCCTTATTCAGCCCTACTCCACCAACCACAAGCACAGTGCCTAGCACTCAGTAAGAAACCAAACAATTTTAATATTTAATTTAATTTAATACTCTTGCTAGAACTCTTTGTAATAATTAATAGCCAACTTTAGAATTATAATAAGTCAAAGGAAAATCATTGTTTCAGTGGTAAAGGTAGGTTATGCCCCAAGAATATTTCCTGGCACTTTAGCTCTTTCCATACTTGTTTTTACCTTTTTAGCTTATACATAGATGTTCTCTTCTCCACTTTACTGTCATGTTTGAATTTGACTCTGAAGGAGGAATTTGAACGTAAAGTAATAAATTGCCCCATCTTTGCTTATCTTAGGCATTCATTCCATTTTATTTAATATTTAAACATTTGTACCTGTCAATTACTGAGAGGCAGACTGGGTAATTCTAAAAAAAAAAAAAAAAATAAGAAACTGGGCCTATCAAGGAATGTTTCATAGAGGAGAAAGTCTTTGATTTATGTCTTCATGTATGTTTCATGAAGTGTTTTAAACAACTCACATATATATTATCATAGTCCTTATCTGGCATTTGACTAGCTTAGTAGTCAATGCAGGAGCTCTGGTCATGTAGTGCCTAAGGCATTTGACTGCTAACAGTAGGCTGGTGGTTCAAACCCACCAGGCACTCCTCAGAATGAAGGTTGGGCAATCTACTTCTGTAGTGATACTGCCTTGGAAACCTAAGGAGGGGTCGCTATGAGTCAGGTCTTACTCGATGCGCATAACAACAACAACAACAGTAGTCAATGCCTAACCTGTGCCCCAGCCTTAGAGTTTCTGATTCAGTAGCTCTTGGGTGGAACCCAAGGATTTCCATTTCTACCATGTTCCCAGATGCTGCTGGTGCTGGTGGTCTTCAGTCCACACTTTGAGAACTGCTGCTTTGGGATAATCAGCCAGGTAACTGTTGGCCAGAGGAGTTTACACCCTATATTTGGCTAAGACAATATATATCCATTGATCACAAAGAAAGCAACTTGTGGTTTTCTGCAAGCAGTCTTCAACCAACCTAAAGTGGAGTGGGGAAAATCATATTCCAGCCTATACCCATAACTAAAGATGAGCTCAGTTTTCAACAGTAAGATAACTGTGAGAAAATGCCCATGATACCTAGTGTCCTAGGGAACCTAATTTTTGGAAATATACAATCACTAACATAACATAGCTTTCTTAAAGATCTTTACTATTATGAAAAAATTCTGTATTTGTGCTGTATGAAACACGGGGCCCTAGATTGCACTTCTCCTAGTCCAAATACATATTTGAAATGTTGTCGACTTCTACATTGATTATAGCTTTTGAATTACTTTATGCTTTTATTTAGTAATTCCTATATTAGTTTCCTTTTTTGCCACAATTTTCAGTCAATCTTCTCTTTTTTCTGTGTTCTCTGTCTCAATCCTTTTAGAATTCTATCTTGACCTCCTCTGCTATTTTCTCTGTCAGTCTCACATTAGTATGTCTTCAGTCATTTCTCAGGGTTCTTCTAGCAGGTTAACTGTGTTTTTGCATCTTAAAAATTTTAACCTTTGACCTGAAAATAAATACTCTAAAAATAAATATAATTCTTATGTGTATCTCATGCACAATATTGTTTAAAATAATTTGAGATTTTTGGCATTGTAAAATGTAATGCTCTTAAACGCTAAAGAATAATGTAGAATCTGCAAAACACCGCATAACGTGGATGAACTTGGAGGACATTATGCTGAGCGAAATAAGTCAGTCACAAAAGGACAGATATTGTATTAGTCCGTTATTGTAAAAGTTAAGGAAAGGTTTATATATTGGAGGACATTTTCTTTGTTGGTTACCAGGGGTGGGAGGGAAGGGGAGGGAATGCTGTTAGATAGAGATAAATATTGATTTGGGTGAAGAGAAGGGCAATGTACCAAATGTGAGTGACCAATATGGCAGCATTGAGTATGAGAAAGACAGAGAGAGTTACATGGGCAGTACAAACAACAAATATGAACCCCTTTGCATATACAATACTGAGTTGTCAGTGAAAGCAAACATGGGTATAGGGACGGATAGATGGGTGAACAGGCTGAACAATTAGGTACGTCTAAATGGAGAGTGTATCCAAGATCATATACAGGGTTGGCAGACAATGGGCCTATAAGTTCATGTGAATGATCAGAATTCCCAGGTGTATAGTAGAGCTGGCAAGGGGCAAGGTTATGGTCATTACTTGGTCACAGCCAGCTACCCAGAGGAACCGAGTAGTTGATCCTGTGGGCTTGGGACCATAGTCGCTGGGGACATCAAACTCAATTGGCATAACATACTATACAAAACATTGTTCCACCTACTACTTTGGCGAGTAGCGACTGGGACCTTAAAAGCTAGGAAGCTGCCATCTAGATGCAACAACGGGTCTCTCCTCGTCAAGAAGAAAGAAGAAAACCAAAATTAATGGAAACAATCAGTCCTAGCGACTGGTACACCATCTGATCTGCAACCTATACAACTATGAGACCAGAAGAACTAGATGGTGCCCAGCTACCACTGCCATCCACTTGGAAGGGATGTAGGAGATCCTGCATAAAGAGGGAGAACAATGTGGTACAAAACTCAAAATCATTTGGAGGCAAAAAAAAAAAAAGAAGGTGGGGACCAGGTTTGCTGGTCCAATGGAGCCTGGTGTAACCACTGAGACTATGGCCCCTAGCTGCCCTTCAGGTCTGGAATTGAACCCACAACTGTGGTTTCCAGCCAAAGTACAGGCATGTGAGTTAAACATTTACCTCAAGTAGACACACGCCCTGGAGAGAACAATCATGGGAGAAGGAAAGGCTGCTTATGCACAGGGAGATAGCTCAGGGTGCAGAAGAGTATGAAGGGATGGACACTGGGAGGAGGTAACTATGGGGAGGAAGTGGGAGGGGAGCTGCTGCATTGTAAATTTTGGTCAATGACATGAGACAAAGTATATGTGAACTGCTGTATGAAAAGTGAATTTACTCTGTAAATCTTCACCCAAATCTTAATAAAAAAAAAAAAAATGTAATGCTGTTATAAATGTGCTAAGCCAAATTTCAAAAAGATTAAATAAAACACGTAAAGACGCATCATTTTTTAATAAACAAGCTTGTCACAACTGCTGTTTTGTTAATGTCACCTATTGTACTCTCGTTGTTGTTGTTAGTTGCCATCAAGCCAGCTCTCACTCATGGCAACCCCGTGTTAACAGGACAAACATTGTCCGGTCTTATACTATTTTCATGATCATTGATATGTCTGAGTCTATTGCTGTGGCTATTGTGTCAATCCATCTGACTAAGGGTTTCCCTTATTTTTTCTGACTGTCTACTTTATCAACCATGATGTCCTTTTCTAATAATTGGCCTTTCCTGATGACATGTTCAAAAGTAAATGAGCCAAAGTCTCTATTCTTGCTTCTAAGGAACATCCCAGTTGTATTTCTTCTAAGACTGATTTATAAACTTAAAAAAAAAAAAAAACTCATTGCCATCGTGTTGATACCTACTCATAGTGACCTGTCCTTGGGCTTCCGAGGTGGTATCTCTATGGAAGTAGATTGCCCAGTCTTCCTTCTGAGGAGTGGCTGGTAGGTTTGAACAGCCAGCCTTCTGGTTAGCAATCAAATGCCTTAGGTACTATGCCACCAGAGGTTTTCAAGTACTCACAGACATTCCAGTACTTCTATTGGTGGGGCCACTCATCCTTATTGAATATCAGGATATGTAGTCAAATACAAATGTTAGCATCTCCTAGAAAGGAGTACTATCAGTAATGTCCTTTCCCACATCTAAGGACAAGAATTAATTTCCTGAAGCTTCCTTCACAAAAGAATACAGTAAACGATGAAGAAGCTCTGACCTTAATGGAAAAATCTTTCTATTGGGAAAAGAAGTTAACAGGTGACTCTAAGGAAGCTCTCACAGACGTGTACTTTTTGTTTACCATTACTGAAACAAAGATAACACAGAAAGTAAACAAAATGTTGAAGCTATTTTGCATCTTAAATTAATAAGACTGAATATTATATAATTAATCTCCATTTTCATCCTTTGTTCACTACGAATTTTTCAGAAGACAACTTCCCCCTTAATTTCAACTTAAAAAATTATAAATTCATTTGTTATGTTGCAAATAGTTTGCATGCTGAGGTGACATTATTGAAATGTGTCTGGTCCTTTCTGATTTATATAAGGTACAGCTCTAAGTCTTTTCATCTCAGTTTACATTGTGATTCTGGAGACACAGAGATGTGGGTGTTAGAAAGGCTTTCTGTAACATTAGCCTACTTTGCATGACTCAGGAGCTATTTTACTAACATGTTAATATATCTTTGTTTCTTTCCAGAAGTTATTCTGGCCAAAGGATCCTCTGAAACACATCTGAGTTCTCATTATTCCAATAAATAATAGAGTGTGGTATTAAGGTTGGGATTGTTTCCTAAGATTTCTTTAATTTTTCTAAAGTTTTACTTGAAAAATCACCTCTTATAATCCTATGAGAGCACTGGTGCTACCCATGTGCTAAATTTTACAACTGCCTTATGAGATATTTTATCATGGATAAGGAAATAAAGGGAGGTTTCAAAAGGTTAAGTCCCTTGTCCAAGATCTCACCGATAGAGACAGTGAATATCTGAACCTAAGTCTGATACCTGAGCTCTTAGACACTAAGCAAGACCCATTCCACATTTTCTTACATCCTTTTTCTCTTCCTAATCCCTGGTTACCTTTTACCTTTATTTCTATGAGTTCCCAATAAATGTGACTTGCAATTTGCTGATATGGAATTGTAACCCACTATAAAAGCATTTAAAAGGTTTGCAGAGAGAAAAGAAAAAAAGAATGACAGAAACGAGCTCTGCCCTCAAATAATGGAAGACTTTAAACAACTGAAACTCACCTATATCAAAAACCAAACTCACTGCCATGGAGTCGGATCCGCCTCATAGCGACCCCTCTTTGGGTTTCCGAGGCAGTATCACTACGGAAGGCGGCCCTGCAGAGGAGCAGCGCACCTGTCAGCGGGACATTGGGGTTCCCCAGGGGACGGTGCTCCGAAAGGAGGGGGCCAGGGCCATCTCGGCGGGAGCCCTCCACTGTGTGGGGAAGGGGACTTGGGGCGGGGCCGCGAGGACCGGCCCTCGGGCTGCTGGTTAGCGGTCAAATGCCTTAGGCATGACGCCACCCGGGCTCCTTCCCATATAGAACAGTAAAATAAGTGGCAAGTAATGTGTCCTTTGCATAAGCCTTGGTGCTTTGCATGGAGTAGATGTTGGGTAAATGCTTGTTGGACTGATTATGGCAATAAATGAGAT
The DNA here is from genome assembly GCF_000298275.1 of Orycteropus afer afer. NCBI lineage: Eukaryota > Metazoa > Chordata > Mammalia > Tubulidentata > Orycteropodidae > Orycteropus > Orycteropus afer. Next base: position 4,265,131 of record NW_006921592.1, on the reverse strand, counting down.
CTGAATATGCGTATGAAGTTGTGAAAAGAGTCTATTAAGAAATGTAGACATATTGTCTATGGCAGTGAACAGTAATTCCTTAAATTTTATTCCCTTCCTCATCATCAGAAAATTCCAAAGATGTTGTGAAAATTCATTGTCAATGTTAAATAAAAAAATGTACATCTTGAGAAAATAATTATTACACTGAGAACTGCTACAATTCAAGTAAATGCTTGTTGAATGTTCACTATATACAAGCATTACACAATAGATATTTTGAAGCCTTAATTTGTTAAAAAATACTGGGAAGAATAAATCTGCCCAACTGTTTAAACTGTGGTCAGTATAAAAATGATAATCAACCACAGTTTAGAAGCTTACTTCTCTCAAAATCTGGCACAATTTGAATTAAGACAGGAATTTATGATTCTAGGCTAATTTACTTCAAGTATCCATTTATATGGTTCAAACCCACCAGCCACTCCTCGGAAGGAAGGTTGGGCAATCCTACTTCCCTAGTGATACTGCTTCGTAAACCCAAGGAGGGGTCGCTATGAGTCCGGGCCGACTCGACGGCACATAACAACAACAACAACACCCATTTATTTCTACTATTTAATGTTTTAAGTTTAAGGCAAGCTATGTCTTCTTCAAAATCATAGCCTGTATCATTATTTCCTGAATTTAGTGTGCTTAAAAATACACAAAAACCAAAATGAGCTGTAATTTCTCACATGTTACGGTAAACAGATCCAGATCTAGAATCATCCTCCTACAATGGAAAGCTCTACAGTTTTCTTTTTTCAAATACTCTTCACTATATTTGAAAAATCAAGACCTCACATTATACCACAACAAATACCAGGACACTTGATTCTACTGACAATTTATATTTCCACACACTGTTTCAAAAATGACCTTACAAATAAAGAATCTATCTACAACTTCTCAACTTCAAAACATTTTTACTTGCCAGAAATCATTACACTAAGATAATAAAAGCATGGATTCATGGAATGGAATTTATTCTTCAACAACTAATACCTCTAATCCTAGCAGCTGTGTGAGAGGAAAGACCTGACACTCTGCTCCTGTAAAGATTTCCAGCCCTTTGGGGTAATTCTACTCTGTCACATGGGTCACTATAAGTTGGAATACACTCATCAGCATACAACAGCAATTAAGAGATCTGTCAAGATCACAATTGTAGAAAAGATGATCATGCATTCTGTAATGACCATTTGAGAAAGAGTTCCACAAAGTGTGACTGGGATAGACTCAAACATGACAAAAATCATGAAGATGGCGCAGGACCAGGCGATGTTCCTTCTGCTACACACAAGACTGTCATGAGTAGGAGCCAACTCAACAGCACTTAACAACTGCTAGTGCTATAATATATATACATTTTTAATTAATGTATCAAAATACGCCATTCCTTTACTTTAAAAGCCTCCGTGATTTCTCATTGCCTGCAATATAAAACCCAATTCCCTTCGCATAAATCTCAAGGAACTCTCTGACTTGACTGAAGTTCCCCTCTCCAATTTCTTCCCCAAGCATTTTCTAAAATGCTTTCTAAATTCTTGTCATACTACCTTTTTTGTGATTCTCTGAGTAGTCATGGGAAAAAATGCAGGGACTTCTATCAAGTGAATAAAATTCTGTTTTATATTTCTTTGCTTTGACACATGGAAGCTTTGGTGGTGTAGTGCCTAAGTTATTTGACTGCTAACCAGAAGGCTAGCAGTTCAAACCCACCAGCCACTCCTCGGAAGGAAGGGTGGGCAATCTACTTCCATAGTAATACTGCCTCAGAAACCTAAGGAGGGGTCACTATGAGTCTGATACGACTTGACAGCAGTGAGTTGCATTGAGTTGCTTTGACACATAGAGTTTTCACTAACTGGCATGGCCTTTCTACCTGGCCACCTTCAAAACCCAGCCTAAGGGAGTTTTCCTCTGTGATGTTGACCTGAACCACACTCCCAAAAGCAATTATTCTCTCTTTCTTCTGTGTCACACAGTATTGCTATTACATTATTCATAGCAGTTTTTTGTTATCTATTTTCCTTCTTAAATTGGGGGATCACTCATTACAAAGTCTTTGTGCCTCAGGCCTTATGTAGTCTCAAAAGCTTATAGTAGATGTTTCACAAATGTTGATGTTGTGCTGATGTCGTTTCATCATACGAAGTCATAAGATGCACACCTGAGAACTGTTCCTACATTTTACTGTGTTACTGGGTGCTGTGGCGTCAGCTCTGACTCACCATGACCCGGTGTACAGCAGAAAGAAACACTGCTGTTCCTCTGCCATCCTTACCATCTTTGCTGTGCTTCAGCCCATCATTGCAGCCACTCTGTCAGTCATGTCATTAAGAGCCTTCCTCTTTCTCACTACCTTCCACTTTACCAAGCATGATATCCTTCTCCAAGGATCAGTTCCTTCTGACAACATGACCAAAGTAGGTGAAATGAAGTCTGGCCATTCTCACTTCTAAGGCGCATTAGGGGTACACTTCTTCAGAACAGATTTGTTAGTTCTACTGGCAGTTCCTGCTAACCAGACGGCTGGCGGTTCAAACCCACCAGCCACTCCTCGGAAGGAAGGTTGGGCAATCCTATTTCCGTAGTGATACTGCCTCAGAAACCCAAGGAGGGGTCGCTATGAGTCGGGTTTGACTCGACGGCACATAACAACAACAACAACAACAACAAC
>NW_006921592.1:4250912-4261142 GCF_000298275.1 Orycteropus afer afer | reverse complement strand
TACTAGTGCTGGAGCAAGATGGTATCTCATTGTTGTTTTGATTTGCATCTCTCTAATAGCTAATGATCGTGAGAATAGCCATCATTTTTATTAGAAGTCCCAGAGTGGTGCAAATGGTTAAGCACTCGACTACTGGCCAAACGGTTGCTGGCTTGAATCCCCCAGAGGAACTTGTGAAGACAGGCCTGCTGATCTTCTGAAAGATCACAGCCATGAAAACCCTACGGAGCAGGTCTATTCTGCACACAGGGGTCACTATGAGTCAGAATCGACGCATTAGCAACCAATAGCAATAACAACTAACAACAATTATTTTTATTAAAAAGAAAGGTCTTCCTACAATAACTATATAAATATATTTTCAATTTTATCTTCCCTCACATCAAAAGTTCTTGCTTTTTTATTGTTTTATTTATATTCTGCCTCTTATTTTATAAGTATTCAACTGGCTTCATCGCCCAGCACTATGATGACTACCAAAAGAACACAATCTATAGAAACATTTCATCTCACTTAGAAAGCAAAGGTGTCCAAAAGAATTGGCAAATGTATATCTATATCTATATATGTCTATATATCTATATATATAATTTTGGTCATGTCAGAAAACATACTGAAGAAGGATATCATGCTTGGTAAAGTGGAGCGTCAGCAAAAAATGGAAGACTCTCAACAAGATGGATTGACACAGTGGCTGCAAAGATGGGCTCAAGTATAGCAAGGATTGTGAAGATGTCTCAGGAACCAGCAGTGTTTTGTTCTGCTGTACAAAGGATTGCTATGGGTCAGAGTTGACCTGAAAGGTGTAACACATGTGTATATATACGTATGTAGATATGTATATGTATATATATATATATATATATATACACACACACACATATTTATTCATATATGTGTATATGTACATGTATGCATGTGTGTATGTGTGTGTGTGTATACGTATATATATATATATATATATATACCAAACTCACAGCCGTCAAGTCAGATCCAATTCATAGTGACCCCTCCTTGGATTTCTGAGGCAGTATCACTACAGAAATAGATTGACCAATCTTCCTTCTGAGGAGTGGCTGGTAGGTTTGAACCACCAGCCTTCTTCTGATTAGCAGTCAAATGCCTTAGGCACTATGCCACCACAGCTTATATATATATATATATATATATATATATATATATTAAAAAAAACTGTCATCGAGTCTATTCCAACTCATAATGACCCCCATCAAGTTTCAGAGGCAGTAAATCTTTACAGACATAGATTGCCCCATCTTCCTTCCACGAAGAGGCTGGTGTGTTTGAACTGTCAATCTTCTGGTTAGCAGTCAAATGTCATAGGCACTACGCCACTATATATATATATATATAGTATATAGAAGTCTAGCAGTTCAAACCCACCAGTCAATTCTCAGAAGGAAGATGGCGCAATCTACTTCTGTAGTAATACCACCTCAGAAACCCCAGGAGGGGTCACTTTGAGTCAAATTTGACTTGACAGCAGTGAGTTTGGTTGTTTTTTTTTTTTTGGTTTATATATATATATATAAGCTCTTGTATCATAGTGCCTAAGACATTTGACTGCTAACCAGAAGGCTGGCAATTCAAACCCACTGGCCACTCCTTGGAAAGAAGATTGGGCAATCTACTTCCCTAGTGATACTGCCTCAGAAACCCAAGGAGGTATTTCTTTGACTGAGATCTGACTCAATAGCAGTGATTTATGCATATATATATATATATATATATGCAATTACTATGAAATAATTCAGAATGGAGTTAAGAGGCAAAATTATGTTTGAATTCTTTCTTGGTTATCAAGACTTGTCCCCAGGGTCATTACAAAACTACCAATGAAATAATAAAAAATAATTTTCACCTAAATGTCTCCCAACTTTACTAGCTTGTGTTACAAATAATGTCATATTTTCAGTCAAACTCAAAAATGCTCTTGAAGGAATTCCAGCCCTTTTCAGAGTGTCCCTTCTTCCTCGTGTTGCCAACTATTTCAAAATCACTCAGAAAGGTCTTATAAATCATTCTAGTCCCACAATGCTCATTACAAAACTGATGAAAAATAATGTTCACCTAAATTTCTCCCAACTGTACTATCTCTTGAAGGAATTCCAGCACTTTTCAGAGTGTTCTTTCTTGCTCATGTTGCCCAGTATCTCAGAATCTCTAAGAAAGGTCTTACAAATCATTACTGATCATCATACACTGATATCAACATTAGGGTGTTGTCAGCCATGCCAGAACTATGCAGCCCATGCTCCTCCCACCGGGCTTGTCACGCTAAGAGTGTTTCCAGCCAGTAAGGGTGTTAGCAAAGAATATTGAACTTACCTTAGACCGCCAGAAGAATGAACAAATCTGGAGGAAGTACAGCTAGAATGCCCCTTAGAAACAAGGATGGTAAGACTTTGCCTCATGTACTTTGGACATGTTATCAGGAAGGACCAGTCCCTGGAGAAGGATATCATGCTGGGTACAGCAGAGGAAGATTCTCAATGAGATGGATTAGCACAGTAGCTGCAATAATGGGCTCAACCATAGCAATGATTGTGAGGATGGCACAGGACCAGGCAGTGTTTTGTTCATAGGGTTGCTCTGAGTTGGACTCAACTCAATGGCACATAACAACAAGCAATGTTCACAGACAGTGAGAGACAGAATAATGTACCCCATTTGTTGTACCTTTCCTGGGGACACTCAAAAATGGGCAATAGTAGAAGAAAGGTGAAAAAGACCAGGGTTTCTGGGACTCAGGGTTCCAAAGATATCTATAACCCATTTATTTATTTATGGATAAATAAACTGATACATATTTATAAATAAATAAATATTTATTAACTGAAACCATTGCAAAGAATGGACATTCTAGAACACTAAATTGTTCCCAGGAGGAACCTGTACATATACCAAGAGGCAGTCATTTGAAAAAAACAAGGGGATAATGCCTGGTTTAAAATCAAGAAAGGTATGTGTCAGGATTGTATCCTTTCACCATATTTATTCAATCTATATGCTGAGCAAATAATCAGAGAAGCTGCATTATATGAAGAAGTTTGCAGCATAAGGATTGGAGGAAGACTCTTTAACAACCTGCAATGTGCAAATGCCATAACCCTGCTTGCTATAAATGAGGAAGACTTGAAGCACTTACTGAAGAAGATCAAAAACTACGGCCTTCAGTGTGGATTATACCTCAACATAAAGAAAACAAAAATCCTCACAAATAGACCAGTAAGCAACATCTTGATAAATGGATAAAAGATTGAAGTTGTCCAAGATTTCATTTTACTTGGATCCACAATCAACATCCATGGAAGCAGCAGTCAAGAAATCAAATGACTTGTTTCATTGTGAAAATCTGCTGCAAAAGACCTCTTTAAAGTATTGAAGAGCAAAGATGTAAGGTGCACCTGACCCAAGCCATGGCATTTCCAATAGTTTCATATGCACGTGAGAGCTGGACAGTGAATAAGGAAGACCACAGAAGAATTGGTCCTTTTGAATTGTGGTATTGGTAAAGAATATTTAAGGTACCATGATGGACTGCTAGAAGAATGAACAAATCTGTATCATACGAAGTAGAGCTAGCATATTCTTCAGAAGCGAGAATGGCCTGACTTCATCTCTCATACTTTGGTCATGTTGTTAGAAGGAACTAGTGTCTGGAGAAGGACATCATGCTTGGTAAAGTGGAGGGTCAGCAAAAAGGGGGAAGACCCTCAATGAGATGGATTGACACAGTGGATGCAACGATGGGCTCAAGCACGGCAACAATTGTGAGGATGGCATGGGACCAGGCAGTGTTCAGTTCTGTTATAGACAGGGCTGCTATGAATTGGGACCAACTTAAAGCATCTAATAACATTTATTTACTGAAAGTTATTTCTTCTTTGGAGTGACACACAAGGTTGTTTTATCAGGACTGATTTCAAGTATCAGCTGCCACACTTTAACACCTCTTTCACTCTCGTGGGCCCTCTGACCTTTGGCCTGTCACTGAGTGTAACGTGTACAGCTGAAAAATTTTCTTATGGTGAACTCTACATCAGAGACTCCATCAAGATTTATAATATCTGTCTTCATGTGCCCCTCATCTTCAACATATCCATATTCCAAACTCAAATCTAGAACAAAACCAAAAAACTCGCTGCCATCAAGTTGTTTCTGACTCATATTGACTCCCATTGGGTTTCTGAGGCTGTAAATCTTTACGGAAGATTGCCCCATCTTCCTTCTGTGGAGCTGCTGGTGGGTTTGAACCACTGACCTTCCTATTAGCAGTCAAGTGCCTTATACACTACACTACCAGAGCTCCTTCAAATCTAGACACACCTGTACAAATCTGAACCCCAGTTGTGAACCATATTTAAGTTGCTTATTTCTTTCTTTCAGGATGTTTCTCAACACTTTCCTGAGATCAGTAATTACAAAGATATAATCCTAGGGGAGAGTAGCATCATCGAACTCCATGTCACCAAAGTATCCAAAACTCAACCTCAAATCACCCTCTTTGGTCTCACGAAAGCAGCTACAGTTAACATGACTTTTAAATATTGGCATTTTCAGCTTTAAAGAAATCCAGTTATTCAGTTCAAGCTGTTAGAGTGATCCTCCATTAAAACTATCCCATTAAAATGTTACAATTTGAAATAGACCTGTTACCAGTGCCTCTCAGGTAGGTCTGCTTGACTCATGGCAACTCCATAGGTGTCAGAGTAGAACTGCGTTTTGATTGTTGTTGTTGTTGTTAAATGCGGTGGTGGGAAAGTCATGAAACCAAATGCATTTTGCTTTATCAGTTGTTGTGGACCATGGAGACGATTCTGACTCATAGCATAGGACAGAATAGAACTACTCCATAGGGTTTTCTAGGCTGATATCTTTACAGGAACAGATTGCCAAGTCTTTTCTCCCTTGAAGCAGTTGGTGTGTTTGAACCCCCAGTCGTCCAGTTAGCAGCCAAGCACTTAACCATTGGACTACCAGGGCTCCTTTTTCTCTATCTAGTGAAACAAAATTATTTTCTTCTCTTACTTGTTAAGTCTAACTGACACAGGAAACTCCTTTTTTGATTGATGGTTTTGGTTTGAGCAATTTTGTTCTGCAACTGTGCCACATGTAAATATTGACCATGATGCAACATACTCTACAAACTGAGGTTTTTCATTCAAGTGCTATTTATAATCCTGGTGACATCAATGAGTTTCCATTGAAGATACAAAGTTTGCTGAATATTTTAATGCCAGTAGGTCAGAAATAGTAGAGTACTTGCAGTTCCCAAATTAGGGAGAGGCTATTCAGTACTCTACTTTGAAATTTCGAGGCTTGCTAGGTAACAACAGCTCCTCTTTAAACAAATTATTGGGTAAAGGTCAGGTATTCCAGATGACCCAATGGGGAAAAACATTAAAGCAATTTCCTCGTGAATGTATCTAAAATATTATTCATTATAGTTTTTGTAACTATGATGATTGAATTCACGAAGTCATTTATTTTGTACTGTTGCATTTTGACATTATAGGTCAGATCATAATGACACAAGAGTAATGAAAGGCATAGTTTCTATGTATTTTATTTTTGATTCTAAATGCTTCCAAATACTATAGTTATGTGGGGTAAAACTAGTTGAAATTCTTTCTTTCTTTGCTGGTTTATTTGATCTCCTTTGAATTGCAAAGGATCACTTAAGTGCCCTTCCCAAGTTTTTTTTTTTTTTTTTTTTAATGCAGAGTAACTATCCACCCATTTTCATGGGAGAAAAATATAAGGCCTTTTGTTTTGTTCCAATAGCTCAGAAAATCTGCCAGACTCCTGATAATCAGAGATTTTCCTTGGGTTAAAGGACTCATTCTGCACAAGAATTCCAACCCCTGAGCCTTAGCCTCTGTAATCCAATATTCAAATTATGAAACTCTACTCATTGAAAATAATGTAAAAAATCAAGGTGTCTGTGGGGAAAGGAGATCACCAGGTCTTTTCTCTCACAGAGCCACCTTTTGGTTAACACCAGATCTTTTCTCCATAAAGCCACTGGTAGTTTCAAACCACTGGGCTTTTGGTTAGCACCCAAGCACTTTAACTGCTGCACCACTAGGGCCTTTTAGGATCAACCCTCACACCAAAAACCAAACTCACTGCCATGGAGTTGGATCTGACTCATAGCAACCCCTCCTTGGGTTTTCGAGGTGGTTTCACTACGGAAGTAGATTGCCCAACCTTCCTTCCAAGGAGTACTGGTGGGTTTCAACCACCGTCCTTCTGATTAGCAGTCAAGTGACATCCATCAAGTCAAGTGCCTTAGGCACTACACCACCAGAGCTCCTAGGGACCAACCCTGTTGTTATTGTTGTTGTTGTTTTGTTGTAGAGTCAGCCCTGACTCATAGCAACCCCTCCTTGGGTTTCTGAGGCAGTATCACTACGGAAGTAGAATTGTCCAACCTTCCTTCTGAGGAGTGGCTGGTGGGTTTGAACCGCTAGCCTTTTGGTAAGCAGTCAAGTGCCTTAGGCACTATGCTACCAGAGCTCCTAGGGACCAACCCTAGTGCCTTAATATTTATGAGAAGGCTGGTTTGAGCAGTATCACTAATGCTGGAAGTTCCTGCAACCTGGATATCTTAGCACAGTAGTTGCACTTCAGGGAATAATCACTGAGCGGAAGCTGAGAAGTGTTTCCCTGGCCCCAACTTGGTCAGGGACTGGGCCAACCAGATCAACCCAACAGCAGTGTAATATCTATTAGACCCTGCACGAGCAAACATCATTCATGATAGTAGCTTCAGTCATGGTATTAAGTAGCAACAAGAAGCAATAGCAATAGTAGATTGATTAGACCTTGTTTTTTCAAAACAGGACCAAATTCTCCTTCTACCACAACATCTTCAACAGTATTAGCTTTGAGCTGAGATTCTTAGACTATACAGGAGAGGGGAGTCAGGCACAAGAAGAAACACTGAAATTCTGCTTAATTAGTCATGTAGGGGCAAGAATGTCCAACTGAAATAATGAAAGAAATACAAATATCTTTATACATCAAGTTTGTGGCTCAAACGCTACTGTTTATATAACATTATTATTGTTAACAGATTCATATAACATTATTTTTTATTATTATATTACAATTGTTTTCAAATAATCTGTTATCTTCTTTCCCCCCCTTTACTTATATGTGTTAATTGGATCATTCATATTAAACAATCACATGGTTCAGAAAGAATTTAAGAAATTCTAAATACAACAAGGTGGGGAATATCCATTTGTTGGTATCAACTCTTTTCATGTTTCTTAGAAAAGATAATTGGAGTTGACAACTCTGTATAGGCCATTGGCTTAAGCACTTTGATGAAAATTATTTGTTTATATAAGTAGAAAGCAATATAGAACACAGAGATAAATGGGCAGTTTTATTGGCTGACACTTTAATGGCCTTTCTTTCTCTGACTCCACAGGTAAATATAAATTAGTGATTAAGCATAAGGAGTGTCAGTGTTCACACATGAAGCCAAGTCTTCTGTTAAGGCCATAGTTAATAAGAGTCACATTTACATAATTCAGAACATACATATCTGTTCATATAAGCTTTTAATTAAACATTTAATGGTTTGTGGGTTTTTTTGGTTTTTTTTTTTTTTTTTTTTGCCATCTAAGTAAAACCCAGCCACTAGTCTATGAAGGAGAAAACTCTGGAGCCAGGAGAGGACAAAGGAAAACAAAAACAACTGTTCCAATTGCTTTACCTCTCTTAACAAGGCCGGAAAATGCTACGGTAGGTGAATTTGGTTAAGACTGGAATATTCAAAGAGTCTGAATCACCAAAAACACAGACCCAGTCCATATAAGAATATACAAATAACATACACACACATTTCTCAAAAGCATCAAGCATTAAATGTCTAGAGTCTCTTCTTATGCATCATGCTTAAGAAATGGCTCCATAGAAATGACAAATCTTAATTGTAACTAGTGTCTAAGCTCTCTGTTTTATGACTCAGACTTTCTGTTCTTGTTAGGGATATGGAAAAACAGCAATCAGTCTTAGGTTATTTAGTTTCTCTCTAAACCTACTTATCAGGTAAGATTACAATGAAGCTTGAGTTGTCTCCATTTTAGGGGGTGAAAGATGTATATTTAGTGTCTGTTTTATATTAAATTTTCTTTCCAGGGACCAGTTATTAATACATTTCTTATTTTTTAGAAGACATTTTTCAAATTTACCTGAATCAGCCAGTGTCTTCACTTGCTTTGAAGGATAATTTGTGGAAATCTATTGTAAGCATGTCATGAACTATGGAATAAAGAAAATGTACTAAGCCCCTTCAAAGTCCTTCAGTCTAGTATACTTTATTGTGCGTTATAAATTTTACATACTCAATTTAGACTATCTCCTCTAGCTCCTCTGTCCCATGGGACTTCCATACCCATTTGGAAGATAAAAATTTGTGAACGCTATCTTTGCCTACTCTTAGAGAGCAACTGCTTTGAAATATGTTTAGAACAATTAATCTAATTTGTGACATCATTTATTTAGTAAAGCACATTTGTGTAGTCCTTCAGGACTCATAATATGCTTTCTTATTTGAGTGCTATATAGCCCAATGAGACAGACAGAGGAAGGAATGCAACCATTTTCATTATACTATGGAGAAAATTGAGCTTCACAAAAGCCAAGTGATGTCTAAGCCAGCTAGCTAGTAAGCAGAGGGCCTAGTTTGCCTGACTCCAAAGACCATGTTGTAGTTACTACACTATTTTACCTCTTTCAAACCTTTATATGACTTTCCACCTACTAGGTTTCCAACATATTCAGCTTTTACAAGGAACATAATTCAGATAGCAATAAGCAAAATAAAGAAGAGACTTTAGAGAAGTCTCTAGATATGTTGTTCTAGATATAAGTATGCATTTAAACCTCTATGAAGATCACACAGAAGTCTTTACATGAAATATTACATATAACTCACAGCTAAAACTCAAGTATCAGTTAATGTTCGTAACAGAAAAAATTTGTAACTTCAGAATTTTTCCTTAGATTCTATGATATAGGCTATGGTGCAGTGAATTACTAAATAAGGCTTTTCTAGCCCTGGTCCTTGTGACTCCAACCAGATGATGGAGTAAGACTATACAAATAAGAAGTATTTATGGCCCACCTAGGGGATAGCATAGCTTGTTAATAATGTATATAAGGTGCATGGGATCTTTGTGTGGGTGGAACTGTGTAAATAACATGCACAGAACCCTAACACAGAGATTGGTCAGTTTTGCCATCCCACTAGGCTTAAAATGAGCCATCCCAGTGGTAGAAAGGGGGAAATCTCACTACCACCAAGAAAGAAGAGCCAGGAGTGGAGCACATCCTTTGGACCTGAGATTTCTGCACTGAACTTCCTCAATCCAGGAGAGAGAGAATTGTAAAAATTTGTTTAGGTGGCAAGAGACAACAACAGAGGCAGCAGAGAAATTGCAGCAGCACAGGCAACAGAACCAAGAGACTGGCATGAGACAGAGTGGTGGACTTCCTCAACCATGGAGCAAGAAAACAGAGTGCACTTGGTCAGAAGGCTTGCTGGTGAAGCAGGGTACCTCTCTGGGCACCTATTTTCAAAGCTAAAAGACCTATGTAACACTTGCCTGAGCAGGGCAGAGGCCAAGGAACCACAGGGCTGAGAGGCCGAGGTCAAAGAAAAACATGCCTACAGCATGGCTGAGAAGATGCTGTTCTGATCAAAGAACTTTATGCTGAGTTGTTTCTGATTATGAATTATAGCCTGATGCTTCACTAGTAACCGTATAATCATAAGTACTGTCTGTGAGTTCTGTGTGGCCACTGCAACAAATTATTGAACCCAGCAGAGAGAGAGAAGGGGCTGTGGGAGGATTGGTTAGTGTTAGAATTGGCAAGAAGGTTGGAGGGTGGCAATATGTCTGACCTTTACTTCACAGGAAACAACCTTGGGCTTTTGATGCTGATGGTGATTCTCTCTCCCCTTCATGAATTTGGAGGAAGTCAGAAGATGCTTCTCCCACACCGTTTTTGTAGGCCTGTCAATTTTGTGTCAAGAGTAAAATGTCTTAGGGGCCTAGAATAATCGTACACCAACTCCACAATCCCTGCTATACTTGAGCCCATCATTGCAGCCACTGTGTCAATCCATCTCGTTGAAGGCCTCCTCCTCTTTTGTCAACCCTCCATCTTACCAAGCATGACATCCTTCTC
>NW_006921592.1:4235301-4248540 GCF_000298275.1 Orycteropus afer afer | reverse complement strand
ACAACTTCCAATTTTCCTAGATTCATACTTCGTACATTCCATATTCTGATGACTAATGGATGTCTGCAGCTCTTCAATTTGAGTGATGCCACATCAGCAAATGGAGGTCTCAAAAGTTTTACCTTATCCATAGGACTAAGGTGGGGTTTACTCAGATGATTCAACTCTTTCCCAGTCCTATTTTGAGAGCCTTTTAACCTAATCGGACTATTCATAAAGTTGTGCGGTAATGTATCAAAACAGTGTTTCTTTGCTATTCATAAGGTTTTCCCTGGCCAATTATTTGAGAAGAGGATGGCTTCCTCCTTCTTCCTAGTCTGTCTCGGTTTGTAAACTGGGCTGATACCTATGCACCATGTGCATCCCACTGGGTTTGAAACAGCAGTGGCTCAGCCTCAAAACTCATATCAACACATCACCACAGTAGGACAGACAGACAGACAAGTTTGTCTCCCTGTTGGAAACCTCTCCTACCACCTTTACCTGGGTCCCTGCGGCTGACTCCTCCTCTGTCCAGATTCCTAGGCCTTTTAATCCCCTTTCTCCCACTCTCCGGCCCTGCTGCTTTGGGCGTGCCTGATTTCCCTCTCCTCACCTGATCTCTGCGGCTGAAATATTCTTAGATTTCACATATTTTTGCATCTTATGAGTTCCTTCAAATCTGAGCCCAGGTATTGTTTGCCTTTATATTAAGTGCAGTTCCTTGAATATAATAATAATAATAATAAGCCAGTTGCCACCAAGTCAATTCTGACTCAGGGCAACCCCATGTGTTTCCAAGGACAACTCTGCTCCATATGATGTTCAGTGGCTGTGAATTTTCAGAAGTAGATCACCAGGTCTTTCTTCTAAAGTGCCTTTGAGTGGACTCGAACTGCCAATCTTTCAGTTATTAACTGAGCCTTTAATTATTTGCACAACCCAGGACTCCATTGAACATAATAAGCATTCCGTAAATACTTGGTTTTGTTGTAAAACACATGACAGACATCTATAAGCCACCATAGACTGATTTAAGCTGACTGGTTATTGTGTCTCTTAATGGGAGTTCTGATGGCATAGTGCCTAAGGCATTTGACTGCTAACTAGAAGGTTGACAGTTCAAACCCACCAGCCACTCCTGGGAAGGAAGATTGGGCAATCTACTTCCGTACTGATACCACCTCAGAAACCAAAGGAGGAGTCTCTATGAGTTGGATCTGACTCAACAACAGTGAGGTTTTTTTGTTTTGTTTTGTTTTAATAGGACTCTAAACAAAAAGGCAATATTGTTCTCAATAAGTACATAGACACAATTTTTTTCTTTAATAGATTCACTAATAAAGGTTGTGTTTGCAAGCGTGCTTCTAATCATAAGCATTTGTTGATTAAACTAAGTTTTTAACTTATCAAAATTGAAATGGGAGCCTGTGTGTGTGTGTGTGTGTGTGTGTGAAGAAGTGAAGACTAATAAAACAGTAATAGGCACTTTTTGTCATTTCTGTATTATTCTCTAACATGGCATATCTTTTATTTATTTTTCTACAAAATAATTTTCAAGCACATGTGTTCTTTTAACGAAAGTTTAAAAATTTTATATATATTCATAATATGCCATACATAATTTATCATATGTAATATATCTTATATATTGTCTTTTGTATATCATAATATATAATACACTCTGTAATATATAACATAAAGGTATTAAATATGTTTATTATATATTATATACAATATAACAGGTAATATATATACCTCTCTGTATGTATTTTTCTCTTTTCCAAAAAAAGTGCAAAAGGGTCTTATTTAGTGAGCTTACTTATTACTATTTCCTTTTCTCTCAAGGTCAATAAACATGTACATGCATTAGGGTTATGAATACAAATTCTAAAAGGACAAAGTAGTATCCCTCATTAAAACATTATAACAAATTGGATTGAGAGAATCAGAAATCAAGCTTGGCTAAGCAAAAGGAGTTTGTTATAAAGTTGTCAGATAGTACACGGAATATACAGGAAAGCTAGAGAGCAAGACTGAGAAGCAAGACAGAACAGAGGCTAAGAGAATGGAATTATTTAAATTTCTTCTCAGGTTGCTAGAATGAAAAAGGGAGCTCCAACAAATGCCTACATTGTTGCTGGTTTGTCCTCAAATCACTCAGTACTCAGAGTCCTTAGTCAGCAGGCATGCCCAGTGACATAAGGATGAACATGTGTAATTTGGCAAAGGGTTTTCCCTTTGAGAATCTGGTATTGTTCATTGCTTGCTTTCTATAAATAATAATTATAGCTTTCACTTTGTCAAAGCTGTGAAAGTATCTCACGTGTCTGACTTGATTACAGATCAATGTAGTGCCTATGGAGTGGTTGATGCCTGTGGTCCTGCGTCTCATTCTCACCAGTCTAATGGCTGCCTGGGAGTTTGAGACACAGCCTGCCTGCATGTACTGCATTGTTCCTGGGCAACACATCAGTTTTGACTATTTGTAGCCTTTTCTAAGGAGCTCTAGTGGTGCTGTGGTTGAAGTATTGGCCTGCTAACCAAAAGGTCAGCAGTTTGAACCCACTTAACCGCAGGAGAAAGATGAGGCATTCTGCTTCCATAAAAATGTACAGCCTTGGAAATTCATTGAGGCAGTTCTACTCTGGCCTTTAGGGTCACTGTAAGTCAGAATCAACTCGATGGCAGTGGGTTTGGTGACTTTTGGTAGCCTTTTCTGTGTTTATATTTGAGTAGATAGTTTACAAAAAAGGAGAGAAGGAAGGTCATTATAAAATTATAGTGGGGTAGTATGGACTGCTTGATCTATTTCATGTAAATTGCTTTCTTACTATTTTTCCTTGAGGATTGCAAACAGGGAAAATTGGAATCTACTACATTAGGAGCTTATCATCCAAGAGCAGAAAAGAAGTCCATATAGATTTGTCATATACAAAATATGTTCTTATGGGTTATTTTTGTAAAAAACAAAGATGTCACCTCAAGGACTAAGGTGTGCCTGACCCAAGCCATAGTATTTTCAATCACCTCATATGCATGTGAAAGCTGGACAATGAATAAGGAAGACCTAAGAAGAATTGATGCATTTGAATTATGGTATTGGTGAGGAATATGGAATATACGTTGGACTACCAGAAGAATGAATAAATCTGTTTTGGAAGAGGAACAGCGAGAATGTTCCTCAGAAATGAAGATAGTGAGACTTTGTCTCATACATTTTGGGCATGCTATCATGAGAGACTAGTACCTGGAGAAAGACATAATGTTTGATAAAGTAGAGGGCCAGTAAAAAAGAAGAAGACCCTCAATGAGAGGGGTTGACATAATGGCTAAAACCATGAGTTCAAACATAGCAATGATTTTAGGATGGCCCAGGATCAGGTAGAGTTTTGTTCTGTTGTACATAAGGTCACTGTGAATTGGAAATGACTTGACAGTACCTAACAGCAACAATGTAACAATGGGACCTTTATTTATTTATTTAATCAAATATGTTGCTCAGAATCTTAGGCATATATTTATGCTAATTCTTTATTTCTAAATTCAAGAAGAAATAAAGTAGCTTCAGAGAGAATTACAAATTAAACAGCTCTCAGTAATGATTGGATACTTAATTATATAAATATTTTTAGACTGCTATGCAGAATCCATTTGCTAATGTGGCACGACTCAAAAGAAGAAGAAACAGCCACAAACATCCATTAATAATGGGAACATGGAATGTGTGAAGAATGAATCTAGGAAAATTAGAAGCTGTCAAAAAGAAATGGAGCACAAAAAGATTAATATCCTAGGCATTAGTGAGCTGAAATGGACCAGTTTTGGCCATTTTGAATCAGACAACCGTTATCATCTACTACTCTGGGAATGACAAGTTGAAGAGGAATGGCATGGAATTCATCATCACAAAGAATGTTTTAAGATCTGTCCTGAAGTACAATACTGTAAGTGATAGGATAATATCCACATGCATGGAAGGAAGACCAGTTAATACTACTATTATTCAAGTTTACGCACCAACCACCAAAGCCAAAGATGATGAAATTGAAGATTTTTACTAACTTCTGCCATGTGAAATTCACTGAACATGCAATCATATATGTTAATTATCACTGGTGACTGGAATGCAAAAGTTGGAAACAAAGGTCACCAGTAAAATGTGGCCTTGGTGATAGAAATGATGCTGGAGATCACATGATAGAATTTTGCAAGACCAACAACTAATTTACTGCAAATACCTTTTTTTCAACAACACAAATGGCAACTATATACATGGACTTCAGCAGATGGAGTACACAGGAATCAGACTGACTCCATCTGTGGCAAGAGGCAATGGAGAAGCTCAGTATCTTCAGCCAAAACAAGGGCAGGAGCTGATTGTGGAATGGACCATCAACTGTTTGTATTCAAGTTCAAGCTGAAGTTGAAGACAATTAAAATAAGTCCATGAGAGCCAAAATATGACTTTGAATATATCCTTCCTGAATAGAGACCATCTAAATAATAGATTTGATGGACTGAACACCAATGACCAAAAACTAGAGGAATTGTGGGATGGCATCAAGAACATTATCCCTGAAGAAAACAAAAGGTCATTAAAAACACAGGAAAGGAAGGAAAAGACCAAAATCGATGTCAGAAGAGACTCTGAAATTTTCCCTTGAGCAGAGAGTAGCTAAAGCAAATGGAAGAAATGACAAGATAAAAGAACTGAACAGAAGATTTCAAACAACAGATCGAGAAGACAAAGTCAATTATTGTAATGAAATGTGCAATGACCTGGAGTTAGAAAACCAAAAGGGAAGAACATGGTCAGCATTTCTCAAGGTGAAAGAATTGAGGGAAAAAAATTAAGCCTTAAGTTGCAATGTTGAAAGATTCTATGGGCAAAATATTGAATGATGCAGGAAATAGCAAAAGAAGATAGAAGGAATACACAGAGTCACTGTACCAAAAAGAATTGGTCAATGGTCATCCATTTCAGGAGGTAGCATATGGTCAAGACCAATGGTATTAAAGGAAGAAGTCAAAGCTGTACTGAGGAAATTGGCAAAGAACAAGGCTCCAGAAATTGACGGAGTACCCATTGAGATGTTTCAACAAATGGATGCCACACTGGAGGCACTCACTCAGTTATGCCAAGAGATTTGGAAGACAGCTACCTGGCCAACTAACTGGAAGAGATCCATATTTGTACCCATTCTAAAGAAAGGGATCCCATAGAATGTGGAAATTATCAAACAATATCATTAATATCACATGCAAGTAAAATCTTAATGAAGATAATTCAAAAAGGGTTGCAGCAGTATGTTGACAGAGAACTTCCAGAAATGCAAGCTGGATTCAGAAGAGGACATGAAATGAGGAATATCATTGTTGATGTCAGATGGATCTTGGCTCAAAGCAAAGAATACCAGAAAGATGTTTACTTGTGTTTTATTGACCATGCAAACATCCTCAATTGTGTGGATAACCAATTGCTGGTAACATTGAGGAGAACGGGAATTCCAGAACATTTAATTGTACTCATGAAGAACCTGTACATAGACCAGGAAGCTATCATTCAAACAGAACAAGGGGACACTGCATGGTTTAAAATGAAGAAGGGAGTGCATCAGGGCTGTAGCCTTTCACCATACTTATTCAATCTGTATGCTGAGCAAATAATCCAAAAAGTTGGACTATATGAAGAAGAACGTGGCATCAGGATTGGGGGAAGAATGATTAACAACCTGAGATAAGCTGATGACCCAACTTTACTTGCTGAAAGTGAGGATGACTTGAAGCAGTTACTGATGAAGATTAAAGACTACAATCTGAAGTATGGATTACACCTCAATACAAAGAAAACAAAAATTTTCACAACTAGAACAGTAAGTAGCATCATGATAAATGGAGAAAAGATTGAAGTTGTCAAAGACTTCATATTACTTGATTCTACAATCAACACCAATGGAAGCAGTAGTCGAGGTATCGGAGGATATATAGCACTGGGCAAACTGGCTGTAAAAGACCTCTTTCAAGTGCTGAAGAGCAAAAATATCTCCTTGAAGACTAAAGTGCAATTGACACAAGCCACGGTATTTTCAATAGCCTCATATGCATGTGAGAGCTGGACAATGAATAAGGAAGATTGAAGAAGAGTTGATATTTTTGAGTTCTGGTATTGGCGAAGAATGCTGAAAGTACCATGGACTGCTAAAAGAACTAACAGATCTATCCTGGAAGAAGTGCAGCCAGAACGCTCGTTGGAAGCGAGAGTGGCCAGACTTTGTCTCACCAACTTTGGTCATGTTGTCAGAAAAGACCATTCCCTTGGAAATGGATAGCATGCATGGTAAAGTGGCTTGTCAGTGAAAAAGGGGAAGGCCCTCAAGGAGATGGACTGACACAGTGGCTGCCATGATGGGCTCAGGTATAGCAAGGATCATGGAGCCGGCACAGGACCAGGCAGTGTTTCATTCTGCTATGAATAGGGTCGCTCTGAGCCGGAGATGACTCAGCAGCACCTAACAACAACATGCCCAGAGCTCAATTTTAAAATGAATATTAATCACATCAGCGATTGACATTAGAGAAGTAGCAAGAAATGTAGAAATGTTGGGAAATTAATACTTCTGTTGAACTCATGAATTCAAGCTGATTTTATGTTTGTTGTTGTGTTGTTATGTGCCGTCGAGTCAAACCCGACTCATAGCGACCCCTCCTTGGGTTTCCAAGGCAGAATCACTACGGAAGTAGGATTGCCCAACCTTCCTTCCGAGAATTTTATGTTTACTCAGGGATTAATGGGGAGCTCCGGTAGCATAGTGCCTAAGGCACGTGACTGCTAACCAGAAGGCTGGAGGTTCAAACCCACCAGGCACTCCTTGGAAGGAAGGTTGGGCAATCTACTTCCATAGTGATACTGCCTCGGCAACCCAAGGAGGGGTCACTATGAGTCAGGTCCGACTCAATGGCACACAACAACAGCAACAACAACAACAAGGGATTAATGAAGGAGAAGGGTTCTTAGAGGATGAAGTACTTGATATTATTAATTGAGGTTTCTGCTCAGGTTTTAGAACATACCCACACATGACCTAGGGCATATATGTGTACAGAGTAATACAAACCAAAGAACTATACTACTGGATAAATTGGAAAGGGATAGGCTGGTGCTCATAACTGAAGGCAGTTTATGTCTTTAAGATGATAAGAGGGTGAAAGGCATGGATAAGGTTTGATTCTTAAGGTGAAGTCTGAGCAAAAAAAAGAAAAAAAAATCTCACTCTCCCACTAGCAATAGCAAGAACAACAGCCATAGCTTGCATAACAGATACTTCCTGGATCACTTATTCCAGTTTTCCATGTCTGGAAAGAGTCAACCACATGTTTTTGGCTAAAGAAACTGTACCTAGTACTCCTACACATGAATTTCTATCAGAGATTTTGTTATCAGAAAGAGGGGACATGACTACTCTATAGGTAGAAACAAAATCTAAAATCTCACGTGTACATTGCTAAAGGGGTGGACTTATGGGAAGATGTCTGGGATGAGGTCAGATGATACTAGTTTGATGTATACTCTAAGACAGCTGCAAAACTAGAGAGATGCTCCTCAACTTCTTCAAGCCTTAGTTTTCACCTCTCTATAAAGAGCTGTTAAACTAACAGAATAATAAAGATTTCTAGCTGTGGAATCAGATCTGTGTTCTATGCTTGGTTCAGACACTGGTTTGCTAGAAATCAGTAGAGTAATTCTTTAACCTCCCTAAGTCTTACTTTCTTCATATGTAAAATAAGGATGGAAAACAATCAGTCTTCTTATGAGGCAAGCACTAATATTGGTAGAATTAAATAAAATAGATCTACATGCAACACATAGTGCAGTGCCAGGCTCAGAGCCAGCTGTATAACTAACATATCTACTCCCACTTCCAATACATGACTACTACCTTACAACCCTACTACTAACATACATTGGAGAAGACTTACTGTGTTACTGTTGTTACCACATTTCTAGTACTACCTTACTACCCTAGCACTTCCACTTTTTGATACTTCTATTACCATGCTACACTACTACTACCTTACTACATTATGACCTTCCTATACTTTTACTACTGTCTTGCTATACCACTAATACTATTAACTTCCTGCACCACTACTAATACCTTACAACAGTATTACTACTATAGTGCTACCAATTACAACCACTATACTGCTATTATACAGCTACACTGTGATTACTGCTACAATTTACTACCATTACAACCTGACTTACTGTACTACTATTACTACTGTTATGACTACTCATCCTCCTCCTATTACTAACACTTCTATAAAGTCCCCTCCAACTTTAATTTCCTATGTTTCTATAAAATAAATTATATAGAGATGGTACCTGAAACTCAGGGTTCCTGCCAAGTTCAGGCAGTAGTCAGTTCATGGAATACAGTTTAGACAGCTATTGCAGAATCCGTCAGGATACAGAAATTTTGTTCAGGGAGAAATGTCAAATATAAAAAAGTCAGGCCAGGAGGATTAGGAAAACAAAATTCAAGACAGCTCACTCAATATTTCAGTGGTTACCAGTAGGACAGTTCTGCTTAAGGAGCTCAAATATTTGGGGACTAAAGACTCAGTAGCTATTTGTTAGACATAAGGTTTAGCATAGAATGGTTGGTCTGCTTCTCCTTGACACTAAGAAATTAAGGAAAAATTAAGGAAAAATTACCTTCTTTTCCTCTTCTAGGCATTAATTATAATTTTATTTATCAATTTTATGGTAATCTCTAGAAAGTAATTGAGAAATATTACCAATGAAGAATGGCTAAATGGAATATACTCAAAATGCACATATGCATTCGTACCTAATAGGTTTTAATAGGTCAATAAATAATGGATTTTTCCAGTTTCAGCTCATATTCAATATGAATCAAATTGTATGCACAAAGACAATAAAATTCTCAAGGATAAAGTCTGAGTCATTCTGAAACTCATGTCTCCTATTGTGACCAGCTCTATGAATTTTACATCATCTTTGTTCTGGAAATATATTCTGAGTTGGGTAGAGAGCAAACTCTCCTAATTCTAATGATACTATCCACTGCAACTCCATCTCTTATTTAAAAAAAAAAAAAAAAAAGTAACCAGTTTAGCTACCCTGCTAGATATTGGACAAATAGCAATCATAATGTGGGGTTAGTCCTAGCATTAGAGTCGATAACACTGAAAGTCAATCCCACTGATGTATTCAGCCTGTGCTATGTGTAAGACACTTCAGAACTTATCATCCATTAAGGCAGACAGTGTGTGTACATGAATATCCATAATTCAAGGCAAGCTACTCTATTAATAGAGATATAAATAATGTACTGGGGACAGGAAACATAGATAGGACAAGGCAGGAAACTGAAACTAGTGTCAGATTGTGGCCAAGCTGAGCACCACTCTAATTGCCACTGATAAATCCTTCTGTTACTGAAAAAATATGGAGACACTAAACCTGAACATCCTAACAGGCATAGAAAGGAGTAACCTGGTCGCACTGACACCACTTCAGTGATAAAATGCCCAAAATTGTCCTCTCTAGAATATTTGATTATGAACAATTATATACTAGTTTCCTCTTATTTTAATCAATATGGTTGATGTGTGCCAGGTTTAAAACTTTAATGTCACATGTAATAAGATAAAACTATTAAAGAGGAAATAGTTACATAATCCTCTTAAGCCCACAATTCTGTAATTACAAGGCCCGTTCACATCTCCCTGTCCATCTTTCAGAGCATGTGAAAGAAGGAAAGAATTAAGCTGAGATATTAAGGTTATCCACAAATAAAGAGCTAAAAGGAGAAAAAATGGTAAGGTGGGAGGGAGAGGAAGAGAATGAGGGAGAGAGAAAGAGAGAGAGAGAATGGACAGTGAAAGTTACACTGGCTAGGGACAGGGAAGTTTTGGAGTAGGCAAGAAAAATAGGGTGGGAGGACAGTTAGTTATGAGTATGAAAATACAAAGAACTGAAGAAAAAGGAAAAAGAATATGACAGTTATCGTTTGGATCCGTGTTAATGTTCGTTGAGAGATACAAATAAAGAACAGAATTCTTTTTTAGTTTGGGGAAAGAGATGGTTGTTAAACTATGCTTCTTGAATGACATACCATTCAGAGGCTGAAAACTTTGAGTCCCTCATTTATCAGGGTTGCAACAAAATCTAAAGTATTTGAATTGAGGTGAATCACAGTAAATTTGCACCAGCCGTTTCCTAACTGCCCAATTAAATTCTGATTCAACTAAAAAACTATCTTCTTAACCTAGTGATACAGTTTTAAGGCAACATATAAGAAAACTAAACATTTAGACATTTTAATTAGGTCAGAGACTTTTGTTGTTGCTGCTCTCTACCTATTATTTTTCCAGAAACAAACTACTTGAAGTATCTAGATCAGAAAGTAAGACCTCTCAGCAATTGAGTCCTAACTGCAGGCAGTTAATGAAAGCATCATTTCTTTAAAATCTATGGAATATATTAGCCAGCTAATGTTGATCTTCTGAAATGCTATGTCTTTTTTTATATATAATAAAAAGATATGTATATGTGTGTGTATATTCATACCACATACGTGACTTATGTTGACATGTTTATCCAATTAATCTAAGCATGTAATAACCACAATGCCACCAAAAAAAGCAGGTTTGCAATTTGTTAAAATCTGACATTAAAATGCCCTAGAGTCTCAAGTCTATAGCCAGACTAATTTAAAAACAAACAAAGAACTTACTGTTCTAGTAAATCTGTACCTTCCCTTCTTCTAGTATCGGGCAGAAAACTGGAAATTTCCCTAAAGCAGACTAAAACATTGTACACAAGCAATACTACTTAAAGGTCCTAAATGTTTGAATCCAGACCCAGGATAGATTTAAAGGAAGGACCTGCTTACACAAAAGAATCACATGTTCTACAGCAGATAAATGTAAGTCCAGAGCCCTTGATATTCATATGGTCATACGTCAGTACAGGAATAGGAATCTAAAGCAGATTGCGAATGACTGTTAGAGAAATATCTGGGTTTTAAATGTTTTAAATGCCTTATCACTATGGCTTGTAATATGCCATTACTTAATGGCCATGAGCAAGACAACCAGTTAGCAATTGCTTACTCAGAAAGTACATACTTTTCAGATTTGTGGGGACAATAATAAATTATGTTGTTGTTGTTGTTGTTGTTGTTATGTGCCCTTGAGTCGGACCCAACTCATAGCCACCCCTACTTGGGTTTCCGAGGCAGTATCACTATGGAAGTAGATTGCCCCATCTTCCTCCCGAGGAGTTGCTGGTGGGTTTGAACTGCCAGCCCTCTGGTTAGCAGTCCAGTGCCTTAGGCACTATGCTACCAGAGCTCCCTAATAAATTATGAATATGTATATATGATAAGTGTAAAACTGTGGTGGAAAGTCCTTTGCAATCTCATCTAAAAGAAGAGTTTCATCCTTTAATTGAATAAAAGAAAAATGTAGTTCTAAACACAAGCTCGTCTATTCCCTGAGAGTTGTGAATCAGGACACGTCTCTCTCTTCCTTTGGTAAGGACCAATGGAAGGGAATAAGGTTGAAGGGCAGTTCCTACCTCTGTTCCTAATCTCCAGAGTCCATTTCACTCCCAGGTCATGGCACTTGGGAAAAGAAGGTAGGGATGGAATGAGAAGAAAGAGAATGAGTTCAGAATCAATCTCAGGTAGAGATCAATCCTGGTAATCCACATATATGTTGTTTGGCCCACATTGTGTTTTCAAATTTAAAAAAATAAATTATATTTTTAAAAATTCAGATCTCCAGTTTTTCTCAAAAAATTAGAAGATCCAGAATCTCTGAGTTCCCGTAGCCACATCAGTTAGAGTTGAGTAGCTCTTACAACCATTAGATAGAGCAGGTAGTCTCCAATTCACCACAGTCCTCACCTCTATTGTATTGCACCTGATCCACTACACTAATGTGTGTTATTTGCCTGTCACAGTAGCCTTGTGCATTCACCACTCTGAGATTGGTATAACTCCTAAGGCTCCAAAGAAAACTGTTCCAAATTTTATATATTCATGAAAACTACTATACAAACTCCACAACTTTCTTGAAGTTTCAGGTCTGCTCTGTTCTATGTTGCAAGACATAGAACCTTGTCATATTTGGCTTTGTCTCTCTGGTAGTTCACTTAGTGCCTGTCACATAAAAAGTGCTCATTAATGTTGACTGATACAGACCAAGCATAGAATGGACCATGATGACTCTTGCAGAGCTAATATGTTTTGTAGTTTTTTGGTTTACTCAAATCCAGATCCACGGATGCAGGTTTAGCTTTAAATTGGAAGGGTCCTAGAATGTTAAGGGATCTCAGGGATTGTGTTTCTATGGAGGTCAGAAGTCATACCACATATATAGGGGACAAATTGGCGTACATTGAAAAAAGTACTTGGTTAGGCATTAGGAGTCCAAGATGTATTGATTGAATAAACAAATGTTTATTGCCTATGTGCTAAGTACTAGGGACATAGATGTGAATACAAGATCCTCTGAGGAGTTCAAGGGAGAATTCAAACAAATAGTTTCAGTGAAAACAATGTGAACTTGGGCATGTCATTTAATTTTCATCAGCACAAAGGGATTGGTATCTGTTTCTTAGGGCTTATTTCTTACCACAATGAGGAGCAACAGACAATGAGCCTGCACATTTTGCCATCAGTACCAAGTACTCAGTAACAAGCAGGTAGAATTAGATTGTTCTTGCCTTTGTTTCTTAGGATACCAACATAATAGAGAAT
The DNA here is from genome assembly GCF_000298275.1 of Orycteropus afer afer. Taxonomy (NCBI): domain Eukaryota; kingdom Metazoa; phylum Chordata; class Mammalia; order Tubulidentata; family Orycteropodidae; genus Orycteropus; species Orycteropus afer. The sequence continues at coordinate 4,235,761 of NW_006921592.1, read as the reverse complement.
AGTCCAAAAAATATATGAGACAGATTCCATTCCAAATACAATTTTACAAAGAAATGTTCCATAAGAACCAGTTGCATGACAGTTGGGCTCCTCAAGCTGGTGAATGATACAAAAAGGAATCTGAGAAACTCAAAGATTCTACCACCTTTCATCCTGTCAATCTCTCCCATACACTTCTCAGCTTAAGCCAAGTGAGAGGAGCATAATTTGAAATACGTTACCAATAGTTGGGAGTAATGGAACTGTTGCCTGTCTCACACCAGAAGAATCTAAGGCAGCGTGTGGATGGTTCACCTGGGGAAAGCTGGAGGGTGAAAGAGCCACATTAACTGCTTTGGTGATGGTTCCAGGAGGATTCTGCTGTGTTAGGGCTGCCCTGCCCCCTCAGAGTTTGCCTAAGCAAGACATGTGAGATGTTCCCGATTGACTAAAGTGGGCTACTCAAAAAAAAAAAAAAAAA
>NW_006921592.1:4228849-4234541 GCF_000298275.1 Orycteropus afer afer | reverse complement strand
CATAGCGACCCCTCTTTGGATTTCCAAGGCAGTATCACTACGGAAGTAGGTTGCCCAATCTTCCTTCTGAGGAGTGGCTGGTGGGTTTAAACCAGCCTTCTGGTTAGCAGTCAAATGCCTTAGGTACTATGCCACCAGAGCTCCCCTAGCAAGAGAAGACCCCATGAAACTTTCCTACAGGAGGGTCAATTTTTGTCACAAGTCTTTGACAGTAAATCTTTTCAAGGGAAGCTGGCTTTAACCATCTGCTAGTCAATGAGACAGACCCACCTAGCCAAATGATGACAATGCTGTCCCTTTAGCTCACCTCTCTCCCCACCCTCCATTTAAATCTATGAAAAAGGTGACCAGGGAGAGAAAAGGAGGAAGAAGAGATAAACATGCCTCTTCTCCTACCGTAAACTTCCAGACTGTTGTTAAGTTATATTTGGAGTTTTGACCTCGTATGGAACTGGATGTTGTTAAGTCTAAATTTGTATTTGTGACTTAAAAGAGTCATAGGGCTATTTTTAATCTTACTGAACAGGAAAACATAAGATTAGCCCAAATTTTCATGCAAAGTCATAGGACATTATCCTCACTACTAAAGAATAAAGGAAAGATAGGAAACATCAGCAAAAATATAATTCATCAAAATCTGCACGTCATGCAACATAGGTACACACCATATAAACAAGGATAATACCAGAATGAAACAATGTTATTTTTCTTGTTCTGAAAAACATCTTTTAATAGTACTATTGCCTAAGTTTACATAGTTGGATTTTTCAAGTTCTTTCTTCTTTTGTTTTTTTCTTTGAAAAGACCAAATGTAGGTAAAGTCCATTGACAAATGATAATAGGTATAGGTCATGGCAGAGTTCCTGAAGTTAAATTTGACAAGAGAGTCTTGACAACAGTTCTAATAGGTGAGTTACACCTCTCTAGTAATGTTGATTCAGTCAGTTGTCTGGAAATTTAGGGCTTTCTTCAAATTTTGGACACAAGAGTAGTAGTCTTATCATGCCCCATGCCTCAGTGCTTACGTTTCTGTGATTTGTCAGCCAAGTGGAATCCTTGGAAGCACCACTGGCCCCACTTGGCAATGAAATTGAACATAGATGGATTAATTATGCTGTGCACCTGTGCCTTTATTCCACCCTAATCATGTCTCCAAAATAGTGCCCCTGTTTCCCCCACAATGCCTTTCTACTATCCTATGCAGGAAATTTAAATTCCATACAAAAGGATATTTCAAAGAAAAACCTATGTGATTAAATCAGGATTACTTCTAAGATTCTGCCAGGTAGATTATTCCTAATAAATTTTTAAACTGCCAAGTAAGTTACCTTGTGGTTAATACAGTGGCTTAAATTGAAATCTGTCAAATCATAATTTCTTCACTTTAGCCTTGAAATACATAGCCCCAGGGAATTATGGACACAAATTGCATATAGAAAGCAGGCACTTTTTTTTTTTTAATTAAGGATCATCAGAATGGAGAGGAAAAAAAGGGTGTGGGGAGAAAATATCCTCACTCTCCAAAGGTAGTCTTCTGGGCTTATAAGCCTTGTTCATTCTCTGGTGTCCCCTATGGCCCAAATGTATGTAAAACAGCTTAAAGACTGATAAAGCATTTTCCTTCATTTCTAAGGTGTTGCCTTGAAGCCATATTGCTTATCTCTTAGAGACTCACTGCAGCCACCTTCACCTCAGCCAGTCAGTGACAGCAATATTTATAAAACAATCTTTTAGGTGTCATGAAGATCACTGCTAATTAAACTCAGCCAGAGTATTTTCTGAATGTTTGGTCTCTGTCTTTTATTGTGCATTTTCCCAAGATGTTCTTATCCCTAAATTAATTGTATCGAAAGACAGTAGATTGACTGAACCTCAGGGAAGTTTTTTCTCAGTTTTTATTTTTGTTGTTACTATTATAGCCTTCTTGATCATTTGTTGGAAACAGCACTTTTAAAAGAAGACAGAATTTGTAATTTTAAGCTGTAAGTTTTAAATTTTGAGAATATTGAGCTATAATTAGCATTTATTAAATTGTATACAGAAAATATTATACTTAAGTATATATTATTTATGTCATGATAGAAGCATACCAACAAATTTAGTAGAAACTGAGGCTATAGAGATAAACATGCCATTCATCAATACATTTTGAGCAACTACTCATAATAGCTGCTGCCATCAAGTCAGATCCAACTCAAAACGACCCCTCCTTGGGTTTCCGAGGAGGTATTACTATGAAAGTAGATTGCCCAACCTATATATTATATGCTTGAAAGAATTATAAACCATATGTCATATTTTCTGAGACATCCAATCTAGTTAAATATTGGATTTTTATGGGCAAATATGTGTTAGGAAAAAAAAAAAATGGGAGGAACATTGAAAATGGAGACATCAACTTTTTCTTTTATACTAAACAAAAAAATTGGCTAACATTTACAGGGAGTAAACTTCATGTCACACTTAGTGCTTTATTATTTCATTTAGAATATACAGCAACACTTCTAGCATTATATATATAATGTATGTATACACACACACACACACACACACACAGGAGCTCTGGTAGCGTAATGCCTAAGGCACTTGACTGCTAACCAGAAGGCCAGTGGTTCAAACCCACGAGCCACTCCTTGGAAGAAAGGTTGGGCAATCTACTTCCATAGTGATATTGCCTCGGAAACCCAAGAAGGGGTTGCTATGAGTCGGGTCCGACTCTACGGCACATAACACCAACAATATGTAAACATGCACACCCACACATATCACACATATATAAATATGTGTGTGTGTAACCAGAAGGCTGGCAGTTCAAACCCACCAGCCATTCCTCAGAAGGAAGATGGGGCAATCTACTTCCATAGTGATACTGCCTTGGAAACCTAAGGAGGGGTTGCTATGAGTCAGTCTGACTCGACAGCACATAACAACAGCAACAACATATCTCCAAACCCAAACCTATTGCCATCTCGTCTATTCTGACTCATAGCAACCTTATAGGACAGAGTAGAACTTCCCTATAGGATTTCCAAGGCTGTAAATCTTTATGGAAGCAGACTGCCACTTTGTTCTCCTGTGGAGCAGTTAGTGGGTTTGAACTGCCAACCTTTTGGTTGGTAGCCAAATGCTTTAATCACTGTGCTACCAGTATGCTTTAGCATAAAACTTGTATGCATATATTTATTTTCCTCATTTTTTAGGCAAAGAAAGTGAGGTCCACAGAAGTCAATGATTCCAACAATGGAACTTGAGTAAAAGCAGTCTGCACTTCCACATAGATGCAAAATAGGTACACAAGCTACCCAGACCCTCTACAACAAAGAAATGAGAAAGCAATTGAAACAGATACAGATGATAATCCTTGAATCCTGAGCTTCAAAGGGAAGGATTACAACATGGATTAAATACCAACTAGTAGAAGAAAGTGAATGAAAACAGCAAATAAGGAGACAAATAGATGTGTGTACTGTTAACTTGCCTGACAGTGTTGCCATTTTGAATACTTGTAAGCAGCGTTCCAATTGATAATCAGCTCTAATGCTGAGGACTGCACCAGCAATTATACTGGTAGCTGATGACCAGAAAGCAACTGTGCCTACACAAACCAACCAAATCTGCACCTCCTGCAGCCTCACCCACTACATGAGGGCCATTACGTGCTTCTTCACCAACTGATCAACAATAGATGGTAGCCAGTTCCAGCTCAACGTACTCTCAACTACTCCATACACATAATGAATCCTCTAGCACACCCACCAGAAGACAGATGGTAAGTGCATAAGTGCTGCCAAACCCCAGATGCCCTCTCATGCCTCCTTCCAGTCAGTAATCCCTTAAAGTAATCACAAGCCTGTCTTCCATCACCATGAATTAGTTTTGCCTCTTTTTGAACTTAAAATTAAAGGAAATCATACTGTATATTATTTTGTGTCTGAATTATTTTGCATAACATTATGCTTGTGAGAGTCCTCCACGCTATTTCATGTAGCAATCATCCTTTCCTTCTTATTGTTGTGTAGTATTCTATTAAATGTATGCACCACATTTTATTTATCCACTCTATGGTTGATAGACATTTGAGTTTTTGCCAGCTTGGGGCTATTATAAAGGGAGAGCCTCTGAATATTCTTGCACTTGTCTTCTCATTCATACCAGCCATGTTTGCTCAGATATATCAAAGCAAGAAATAAAAAAAGACTTGGGTGAATAACACTAACATACAATTCCCAGTTAAATAAATATAACAATATCACAATGTCTCAGAGACAACTGACAATCTTAGTTCATACAAAGAAGCAAGATAACACAGTACAAAGGACCCAAATACAGAGCCAGAAAACCTCCCTCAAGAAGAAGTGGCATTGGAACTACCTGATAAGAAATTCAAAAGAATTATATTTAGGTATCTAGGAGCTCTGGTGGCATAATGCCTAAGGCATTTGACTGCTAACCAGAAGGCTGGTGGTTCAAACCACCAGCCACTCCTCAGAAGGAAGGTTGAGCAATCTACTTCCGTAGTGATACCGCCCTGGAAACCCAAGGAAGGGTCACTATGAGTCAGGACTGACTCAACGGTAGTGAGTTTAGTTTTAGTTTTTTCAAATGATTGAGAAACAGACCAAAGAAAACACTGACAGAATCAAGATTTATGTGAGACACCATCAAGAGGAATTATTTACATATGATCGGAATTCCAGAATAGACAGGTACTAATAAAACCAGAGAAAATTGTTGAAGATTTGTCAGAAGACAGCTTTCCTAATATGATAAAAGACAAGAGGATATGCATTCAAGAAGTTTAATGAACCCCAAACAGGACAGCATCCAAAAGACAATCACCAAGACATATCATAATCAATCTTTCCAAAATCAAAGACAAAGAAAGAATCCTGAAAGCAGCTTAGGAAAAAAGAAGAGTCACCTACCATGGGCAACCAATAAGACTAAGCTCTGATTTCTCAACAGAAACCATGCAGGTGAGAAGCAATGGGATGGCATATATAAAATCCTAAAAGAAAAATTGCCAACCAAGAATTATAAACCCAGAAAAATTGAACCTCAAATATGATGGTGCAACTAGGACATTTTGTTATGGACTTATAAAAACGGGCACTTGGAAGCCAGTGAACTACTTTGAAAAGACAAGACTAACACTTATAAAATGAAATTACAAAATGAACTAATTTGTGATCCAGGTGAGCAGAACAATCATAAACCCTAAAGAATCAGAGCTCATTGTGAGTTGGAAAGGAATAGAGAGAGAATTCCAGACAGGTCCAGACAGGTAAGGAATACACATAAAAACTCAAGGATGGACAAAAACAAGGTACATGAATGGTAGATGTACCAGCTTGACTCACTTGGGAATTTCACTCAGGATAGATGCTACAAACTGAAGACCCATCACTCTCCAAGACTTACATATTCTTTTGTTTTGCTTGCAATATATTTTTCCTTTTTTACACAAGTTTTTTATTTTTAAAATATAGCATAGTTTCATTAAAATGCAAAAATCATATAAGTGCAGCTCAATGAAATTCCAAAAACTTTGAACACATTTATGTAACTTCTCACAGATGAAGAAACAGATCACTTACTAGCACCCCAGACTCCCTCTCATGCCTCCTTCCAGTCAGTAATCCCTTAAAGTAATCACAAGCCTGTCTTCCATCACCATGAATTAGTTTTGCCT
>NW_006921592.1:4227282-4228354 GCF_000298275.1 Orycteropus afer afer | reverse complement strand
AATTTACTAGCCATTTAGATATTCCTTTTTATGGAGTTCAAGTCATTAGGCTATTTTTCTTTCAGGTTGCATATCTATTTTGTAATGACATGGAGAAGTTTTTATATAGTCTGGGTATGGATCATTTGGAAAATATATACTGTGCACAGGCAACCCTTTTCACTCCCTTATTGCTATCTTTTAATGAACAGAAGATATTATTTTTAATTGTACTCAATTAACTTCTGGTTAGTAGCTGTTGCATCTTCCTTAAGAAAATTTTACTTCTCCCAAGGTCATGAAAATATACTCCTTAAGTGTTTTATTTTTCACATTTAAATATGCAGTCCATTTGGAATTAATTTTTGCATATGGGGTAAGACCACAGATCAGGATGTAGAGATCAGGATTTAACTTCTTCCATATGGATTTCCAATTCTCCCAGAAGCATTTATTTAAAAGATTATAATTTTCCTACTGCATTACAATGTCTTTTTTGTCATAAATAAAATGACTAGTATATGTGATTTTAGCTTTTGGACTGCCTATTCTATCTGTCTATCTTTGCATCCATACAACACTTGACATCCCATACTTTGCAAGTCCACCAAATTTGTTCTTTTTCAAGATTATTTTGATTATTCTTGATCCTCTGTATTTTAAAATAAAATTTATGCTTAACTTGTCAATTTCCACATAAAGACAGAAACACACACATAAACAAATGGAATTACCTTGAATCTACAGGTAAATATGAGCAGATCAATCAGAAAAAAAGATCAAAACAAAATGAAGAAGGCCTAAGGTTCATGTGGGATATCATCAAAGGCAATAACCTGCATGCAATTGGAATTCCAGAACAGGAAGAGAAAAATAAAACCACTGAGAAAATTGTCCAAGATTTATTGGAAGAGAACTTCCCTGATATGATGAAAGATGAGAATATATCCACTCAGGAAGTCCAAAGAACCCCATACATGATAGACCCCAAAAGAAAATCACCAAGACATATCATCATCAAAACCAAAGACAAAGAAAGAATCCTGAAAGCAGCACTGGAAAAAATGAAAAGTTGCCTACAAAGGACAACCAA
>NW_006921592.1:4204212-4210427 GCF_000298275.1 Orycteropus afer afer | reverse complement strand
TTTTTGAGTTTTGATTATTTTTAACACAGGTCAGAAATGTCATGAAGTTCCAACATATTCACAAAAAGCAACTCAACTCTTCAGGTGAATTTCATGCCAGACTTCATAAAACACACAACTAAGACTTTGAGAAGAGTTTAACCCAATGATTAAGAGTGTAGCATCTAGAATTCTACTGTCAGGGTTCCATTCTTGGCTCTTCTACTTGTTAGATGCGATCTTGAGGGTGGCACTTGATCTCATCATACTTCAGTTTCTGCAACTGTAGAAAGGTGCCTATCTCACAGAGGAGTCCCTGGATGGTTCAAATATTTAATGCACTTGACTACTAATTGAAAGGTTGGAGGTTTGAGTACACCCAGAGGTACCTCAGATGAAAGGCCTGACAATGTACTCCTGAAAAATCAGCCATTAAAAACTCTGGGCCATAGTTTTGCTCTGTCACACAAAGGATCACCGTGAATCAGATGGCAACTGGTAACTGGTAGCTCACAAAGCTGATGTGGGCATTAAATAAACATATAGGAAGCAGCTAGAATAATAAATGTGCATATTATCAATTATTACAGAAACTACCTGGCTGCCCCTTAGAAGCTAGACCTTCCCTAGAAACAATGACATCAAAATAAATGCAACAACATCAATAAACGCAGGGAAAACACATGAAGTGCTGGTTCTTTGTCCACTCTCTTTTCTTGTCTCACTTTCTTCTGACCTCTCGGAAAAGTTGCAGCGAATAGACACATTTTGTTAAATTGAGGCTTGTGCCAACTGATCATTCTACAGTTTAAATCCTTCCCTGCTTTAAATAGACATTCCTAATCTCCAATGTGATCATCTCACTTGGCATATTATGGGGTTTTATTTTGTTTCCATTAATGGTATATTCAACTTATGGTATATTTTGATTTATACCATTAGTGAACTTTGGTTTCTGTATTTTATTGTTTTTTATTGTTGGTGGTGGTGCTGTTACTCTGCATTTCACCAAGAGTTCATTTCCAAGTGCTAACATGAGTACTAAAGTTTTTATAACTTTAAGACTCATGAAATATACTACCCCTCATCCCAATCACTAGCCTGATAGCAAATTTTAACAGATTGCTTTGCATGTAGGCAGGCAGCTCCCAAGCTCACATAAATAATTTATACTGACCAACATTTGCTCCAATTAATGGAAAAGACAAAGTTGTGAAGAAAGCATTTTTACTGTTTCCAAGTCTGTTCACCAGAGCAACATTACTGGTATTCCTAGATATGCAGAGAATTAAACTTGAAGATTACCAGACCAAAAATCACAGATGTAGACCTTGCACTTAAATGTTTTTGGTAATAAGTCAAGAACAAGTATTTTCTGACAGTGCCAGGTCTATTACTTTATTGACAAGAGGGCAAAAATAGCCCTTCTATGGCACTGTTGTATTTTTTCCATCAGCCAATAACCATGGCTTCATGAGTACCAAAAACCTGGAAAAACGAAGCAGTTCCTTCTCTTTAGAAGGAATCAGAGTGAGTGATGGCTCATGTATTCTCAGGAAGAGGGTCAGACACGACGTCTTGAACATCTTTCAAGGCTGTTTTTTTATACTTCTACTCAAACACTAGTTTATACTCAAACATCAGTTGCACTTCAAAAACAAAAAAAGATGTTTTCACTGCCCCAGCCCCACCCAGAATTCCCTGAATGTTTTGGCTGTGAACCTGCACCTAGAAAACTAATCAAACATGCACCTAAGTATTTACCACTTTATTCATGTAGTTCTCTGAAACCCATAAAAAAAAAACCTCCAAACCAAATACAGGTCTGGAATTGTAGTCAGTATTTCACCTAGAGTGTAAGACAACACTATTTGCTTCTTTGGAATGAGAAGAAAGGATATAGCCTTTACCTTAAATGACCTGTTCTTGATCCTTGTAAACATGAAAAACTGGCAGCTGGGTATTTGTGTGGCAAGCTCCGCCCCCTCAGCCACATACCATGTTTGGAGGAACTCAGAGGCACTTCCTGTTTGGGGTTATGAACCAAGGCCAGAAATTGCTCCTCAGGCAGAATTAGAGCAACAGTATCAGCTCCTCCTACGAACCTTCTTTTTTTTTTTCTTTTTAACTGGGGGACTTAAAATAGAAACCAAACAGGAAAAGGGCAGTAGAGATACTGAGGAATTTTATTGCTTACCCCGTTTCTTGCTTCACCTCACCTTCTCAAGCGCCCATTTCTCTGTGCCTGGCTTCCTTTCTCTCATACACACATACACTCTTCTGGGGGTGGGAAGAGTGGATCAAATATACACAGGATTATAGTTCTTTGAAGTTGTGACATCTATTTCAGATCTAAAGTCAAGTTTATACAACTATCAGTAAGGAAAAATGAATCTTATAAGCTGAATATTCTAAAACTAATTCATCCAAAAGCTAAATAACAATAGATACATAAGCAGGGAATACCTACTGCCTATTGAAAAAGACATTTGCCACTTTGCAAAATTGCCAGGTTAATTAATTCAGGCATTGTAGTAATTGAACTAATTTAAAACCAAAATATCCATCACAGAACAGAAATAGATCTGCTGTTTTTATCGAGGTAATTATCAGGATAATTGCCAAATCTCTCCTGAATTTTGCTCTATGTAAGCCAAGCCTGCTGGTTCACATGTACTCTTACACACACACACACAAACACACACACACACAGAGAGATATATCCCTCTATTAATAAACAAGTATGTTTGTAAAAAGTAGAGGGTCAACAAAAACAAAGGAAATCCTCTGTGAGATGGACTAACATGGTAACTGCAATAATGGGCTCAAACATAAAGATTATGACAATGGCACAGGACCGGACAAGGTCTGTTCTGCTACCCATAAAGTCACCAGGAATGGGAGGCAACTGGGTGACAACTAACAACAACAGTTCTGAGGACAACATTGTTATAGTCAGAAACTTTCCTCCTAGAAGTAAGGATAAAAAAAGGAAGCAAAGGCTGTGTTCCTGATCCAGAATGAAGATTTTACCTCTTGCTCCTCCCTCCCATGCATGAAAGGCCAGATGAAAACCTTTGCCTTTTCAGGATTTATGAGGGTGTTCTGCCTTCCTTAATATGACTCTTCATCCTCTTGACTCCCAGGGGCAGGGGACTGGAGTTCCTACACAGGCAGCCTACAGTTACACCTGGCTGTTGCACAGGCTTCCAACACTTTTTCCTTACTCTGAGTCACCATCCACAAAGTCACAGACCAACTTAACCATAGTAAAGGAAGTCCCAGAGAATTTTCTCCTAAGGAAGGACTTTGAACAGATAGTAATGTGTATCAGTGAGAGAGAATGGAACAATTGGAAAATATGTGCCCATTATTTTTGCAGTAATTTTTGCCATGAGATATTGCCACTTTTTCTCATGTTTAAGAGATCCCAGAAATACGTGTTTTTGTATTAGTTGTTGTTATATAAATGCTTAAAATAAATTAAATTGCATAAAATATCATACTTGAGTCGGGGTTGACTCAACGGCAAACAACATCATACTTGATAAACAAAACATGTCTGTGAACATAACCAACAATTTAATTTATGATCTGTGATTTATAGTGTCATCTTCCATACATATAGACACACATGGGTACATAGCACACTCACCTATCCCCTACACATGAAAACAGTTCTCTCTGCCTCAGAAGTGATAGATCTGTGAGTGGAAGCATCAATCATCTTTGGAAGTTACTTGAAATTATATAATAGTCCTAACTTATATTCATTTATCAATTTATTATTTTGTTGATATTTGACAGTAAAAATGTTTTATTATCACTTAAGAAACCCACTGAGCATAGGGTTCGATATGGATATAGATTTTTAAATGAGAGTTTCACTCATTTGCTAACTATGAACTTAAATAAAGAAAATTCTATTTAAAGACTAAAAAGCTTATAAACACCAAAAAGTAAAGAATTAATGTTCTCTCATCAAATTTTTTTTTTGTTTATCTTCCATAATTACTAAGAGTCAGAGAGTTTGAGACATAGAACCAGAAATGACCCCTAAAGGGAAAAAAAAAAAAAAAAAACCTCATTGCAATAGAGTTGATTCCAAGTCATAGTGACTCTCTTTGGGTTTCCGAGGCCGTAAATCTTTACAGAAGCAGATTGCCTAGAGAGGTTAATTTCCTCACCTGTGTACAGTGGTTAAAGTGCTAGACTGCTAACCAAGAGGTCAGTGGTTGGAACCCAATAGCCACTCCATAGGAGAAATATGTTACAGCCTGCTTCTGTAAAGATTTACAAACTTGAAAACCCTCTGAGGCAGTTCTACTCTGTCTCATAGGGTCACGATGAATCAGAATCAACTTAACAACAGCGGGTTTGATTTTGGCATGAGGTAAGCAAGCAGTTAGTCATCAGCAGACCATTGCTAGAGTGTGTCCTTGATGACAAACCTCTCCATGTGTATTCTTCCATCATGATTTTTAAGAAACAAAGGTATATCTATTTATAAATAGGGGAAAGATGTAACTTATTTTCATCATATGAAAAATACCAACTTATTATACATCATATAAAACATACCAAACCCAAAGAAGCCTTTGACAATCAATAAAGTGCTTACTGAACTAGAAGATGAAGAAGGAATTCTTCCAAGGAGACTTCCAAAGAGAGATAAGCAGCTTCTGACCTGATTTTTAACTAGATGCAAAAGTCTACAGAGATTGCTCTTTAGAACAACAACAACAACAAAAAGACATTTGTGGATTGAAAGTGTTTGTTATACACACAAGAGATACTCCACAGAGTGTTTATTGTACAGTTGAATGGTCAGTGCATACTTTTGTCTCCTCTTACAAATAGTAGATTTCATTTTCCTGTAGAGTTTGTTGAGTTTTCAATGTGCTAAAAACTGGGAGTCATCATGGTATGCACACTGAAAATAGTTGCTTGTTCAGAATAAACTGAAAGCAAAGGGCTATTATTTCTAGTCTAAATTGTTCCAATGAGATTGAGTCAATCAGCTTCTTTCCAAGACCTATATATGAAAATGGTTCCCTCTTTCTCTGACTGAAACTTCTGTTTCTTAAGAGCAGAGTAATTGCATTTGCAAACTCTTGGTGAACCTGTGTGAGCACCAAGACTACAAATCGAGGCTTGATTTCAAGGCTTTATGCTATATCATGAAATAGCTCTTTTCAGATTGAATCGTGGGGAAGGCAGCCAAATATATAATTGTTATTGTTCTATGAAGGCTTAAAAACCAGTTTGCCTCTTTATTTACTAGCTCTATTAAAGGATTTAGAAGACACTTCTGTTACATAAAGATGAACTTTGGAATCCAAAAAACTTAGAAACATGTCCTACTTCTGTCCTTTAGTAGCTGAATGATCTTGGGCAAATCTCTTCATCTCTCTGAGCTTTTGTTTCCTCATCTGAAAAAATGACTTTAATATCTGTTTTTCAGGATTGTTGTAAAAGTAAAAGAAAAAAAAACTTGTAAAGTGTTAAACACAATAGTAACAACTTATTAATAAATATTTCAAGACAAAGTCATTTTCTGTTTGTTAGAATATGGATGGCAGAAACAAATTCCCAAGAGAGATTTGTATAAGTAACCTTCACTGGAAATTTTTGAGTGCTTAAAGTTGGTTTTATCCATTCATGAATAAAATAATTGCTCTTAGTACTTACTTTGTTCAAGAAGAATGTCAATGAGCAGGGAAGGAGGGAAGAGGGAAGAAAAAGTGAGGAGATTAGTTCCTTAAAGAATTTAAACTCTAGTAGGAAAAGGAAGGTTGGGCATTCCTACTTCCGTAGTGATATTGCCTCGGAAACCCAAGGAGGGGTCGCTATGAGTCGGGGCCGACTCGATGGCAAACAACAACAACAACAACAGTAGGAAAAGGGGAAATGAGACTTTCCAGTAACTGACTATAAATCAAAAAAGTCATACATGTGGTAAGAAAGGTCCAACTAAAGAGTAATGGCTGCCCGGAGGAAGAGGTGGTCTTGCCTCCGAATCCTGTTTCCATTCATAACTATGACTCTGGAACCTGTGGCAAAGACCACCCTCTAAAACCATCTTTCACAATTCATATTATTCTAGAGAATTTTAGAACTCAAGTGTACATTTAAAAGTTTCTGGTTAGAACTCTTACATTTTACAGATAAATAACTGAGGCCCCCAAAGTTAAATAACCAAGCTAGGGTAGGGTCAAAAAAAAAAAAAAAAAAAA
>NW_006921592.1:4180238-4204112 GCF_000298275.1 Orycteropus afer afer | reverse complement strand
ATTATTATTGGTTACCAGGGGTGGGAAGGAAAGGCTTCATACTACTTAAAAAAAAAAAAAAAAAAGAAGTCATCTTTTACTTTCCTCTCACTTTACACAACCAGAGATTCTCTTTGCTTGAGTTAACTGAAAATGCCCTTTAAACATTGCATTCTACAAAAGGAAGATAAAATCCAAATTGTAAATGAAAAATCTCAGCAATAGTTTGGACTTTAGGCTTTTCCATGATTTTATCTTTCTGCCCTATCCACTATCCTTTTTTTCTCAGGAAATTTCCATGTCTACCTAGAGTACAGGGTGTTCTTCCCTTGCTAATATATTGCCTAACAAGCAAATCCAAGGGTTCTAGGCAATTTTTCTTTCCTTCCTTCTTCTCATATGACTTCCTAAGAAATTGAACTTAGACTCGACTCCAGGAATAGAAAAATCACTGTGATACAAGTGTGGCAAAGAAGAAGTCCTAGGGATGAATGGTATCTCTCTCACCAGTATTCAGGGTAGATGAAGACCAGTAAGTAGCAAGATTTTCCTAATTCCTGAGTAAAAGACTGTATGAGAGACCCTGAAATCTTGGTCCCAAACTGAAGTAGGTGGGAAGTTCAAGAACCACTGAGACTGAATTCACTACCAGTCCATAACAGAGTCAAAGTCAAGTAGAAAGAAGGGAAGAGGAAAAAAGAAAGGAAGGTAAGAAGGAAAAGGGGAAGAAAGGAAGATAGTATTTCTTACAAACTTAAGTTGTGGGCTTACATTCATAGATACTTTATTTACACAGTGAAGTAGTGATGGTGTTATCTTTGCACGTCATGAAGAAAGCAGTTTTCATGATTTTGTACCTAAAAAAGCACTCAACCACAGCCAGAACAAAGCTGTGAGATTTACTTTAGTCAGGGTTCTCTAGAAAAACAGTGACAGATTTACTTCAAAGAGATGGCTCATATGATCACAGGGGGCTGGTAAATCCAAAATCTGTAGGTCAGGCAACAAGAAGAGTAAAAAACAACAGTGTTCTGGCAAAATGCCTATTGATAGTCAGGACTCAGAACACATCCTACAGAAACTCCTGTTTTATTCCTAAAGCTTTCAACTGATCACTTGAGATCTATCTACATCATGGAAGCTAATCTGCTTTACTTGAGGCCAACTATATAACCATATATAATTACTTTATAACAGCAACTAGACATGTTTTACCAAATAACCAGGCAGCAGAGCTAGCTAAGTAGATGTATTCAATTAACCATCACAAATATCTACCACATGATTTCTTTACATTATTTATCTAATCATCACAACAACCCTATAACCTTGGTTTTATTATCCCTATTTTAAATATAGGAGCTCTGCTAGCTTAGTGCCTAAGGCACTTGACTGCTAACTAGAAGGCTGGCAGTTCAAACCCCCCAGCCACTCCTCGGAAGGAAGATGGGGCAATCTACTTCCGTAGTGATACTGCCTCAGAAACCCAAGGCGGGGTCACTATGAGTTGGGTCCGATTCAACAGCACATAACAACAACATTTTAAATATGGAGACATACAGGCTCAGAAAGTTCAAATAACTTAGCCAAGATCACCCAGATAGTAAAAGGTGGAACTGGGATTAGAGCCTATGCTTGTCAAGTGCCACAGACCCTATACTTTTTTCCCCTAAACTCCAATGTTGCCTGAGCATAGTGACTAGAGTTCTTACCAAGAGTTGGGATATTTGGGATTTATGGTCAATTCATACTCCTTTTGTTCTTCAGGCTTTCTAAAAGATTTTTGACTTTTATGTTCTTAATTCATGACTTCCTATCAACACTATCAACTCCCTTTTGGTTTCCTAATGCCAGGCCTTTGCACATTTCATTATAATAATTGAGTTTGTCTTCTCGAGCTGCTCTTTGAAATCTTCTGTTCAGCTCTTTCATCTTGTCATTTCTTCCATTTGCTTTGGCTACTCTCCATTCAAGGGCAAGTTTCAGAGTCTCTTCTGACATTCATTTTGGTCTTTTCTTCCTTTCCTGTCTTTTTAATGACCTTTTAGTCCATTTAGTCCTAATAGTCCAGCTTCTCAGATTATTTGCTCAGCATATAGATTGAATAAGTATGGTAAAAGGATACAATCCTGACAGACTCCCTTCTTGATTTTAAAGCATGCAGTGTGCCCTAGTGCTGCACTAGGTAACCAGAACAGCCACCATTTGTGTTGTTGAAAAAAGGTATTTGCAATGAATAAGTCATTGGTCCTGCAAAATTCTGTCATGTGATCTCTAGCTTTATTTCTATCACCAAGGCCATATTTTCCAAGTACCAGTGATTCTCCTTTGTTCCAACTTTTGCATTCTAATCACCAGTGATAATCAATACATCTTGATTGCATGTTCAGTCAATTTCAGACTGCAGAAGTTGGTAAAGATCTTCAGTTTCCTCATCTTTGGCTTTGGTGGTATGTGTATAAATTAGAATAATAGTAGTATTAACTGGCCTTCCTTGTAGGCATATGGATATTATCCTATCACTGACAGCATTGTACTTCAAGATAGATCTTGAAACATTCCTTGTGATGATGAATGCCACGCCATTCCTCTTCAACTTGTCATTCCCAGCATAGTAGATGATATGGTTGTCTGATTCAAAATGGCCAAATCTGGTCCATTTCAGCTCACTAATGCCTAAGACATCGATCTTTATGGTTTTGTTTCATTTTTGCAATTCTAATTTTCCTAGATTCGTAATTTGTACATTCCATGTTCCAATTATTAATGGATGTTTGCAGCTATTTCTTCTCATTTTGAGTCATGCCACATCAGCAAATGGAGGTCCCAAAAGCTGTACTCCATCCACATCATTAAGGTTGCCTCTACCCTGAGGAGCCAGCTCTTCTCCAGTCATATTTTGAGTGTCTTCCGACTTGAGGGGTTCATCTTCTGGCACTGTATCTGACAATGTTTCAGGGCTGTTCATAAAGTTTTCCAGTATTATATCAGACAGTGTCTCACTGCTGTTCATAAGGTTTTCACTGGCCAATTCTTTGAGAAGTGGATGGCCTCTTCTTTCCTCCGCATCTGCTTTAGTCTGGAAGCTCTGCTGAAACCTGCCTACCACGTATAACCCTGCTGGCATTTGAAACACCAGTGGTATAGCCTCCAACCTCACAGTAACACGCAGGCCACCACAGTACAGCAAACTGACAGACAAGTTCATCTCCCTTAGTTGTTCCAAGCCGCTCCACTCACTTCCTGGCCTCTCCCCTTACCTGTTACCGTTCTAGGGGGCAGGTCAATTCCATCCAAAAAAGGGTTGCTATGAATCAGAATTGACTTGACTGCAGTATGTTATATTCAAGGGACAGTGATAAAGTCAGTATTTTCATTCTTAAAATATGCAAGCACATCTGGTTAAATTTTTAAGCAACTATTTTGAGGTATATTTTATATATTATAAAATGCACACTATAAATGTATAATTCAATTATGTTTGTTAAATGTATACAATTGTGCAACCACCACAATAATTCAGTTTTAGAACATTTGCATCACCCCAAAATGTTCCTTTGTGCCCATTTACAGTCAATCCCCATTCCCATCTCCCACCCCAAGCAACCACTTATCTACTTCCTGTCTCTGTACATTGGCTTGCACCTGATTAAATTTTAAAAGTCATTTCTTAAAGTAGGCATTTTGAAAACCTAGCATTTCACAGAATTTGGA
Organism: Orycteropus afer afer; assembly: GCF_000298275.1. Taxonomy (NCBI): domain Eukaryota; kingdom Metazoa; phylum Chordata; class Mammalia; order Tubulidentata; family Orycteropodidae; genus Orycteropus; species Orycteropus afer. The sequence goes on along the minus strand of NW_006921592.1, from coordinate 4,200,419 downwards.
GGGGATGGGGGTTGGATCTCTACCATAACTCTTAAGCTTTTGTAATTTTCCTTTCACTGATTTACCAATTTGGAAACAGTTTTTATTTTTATTTTAATATTTGTCAAAAGCAAAATTTTAAACTGATATTCTTGAGAAGTGGCATATTTAAAATATGTCATTTTAATGTTATTTAGTCCTCAGAGTGTATCTCTTACCACTGAATCTAATTTCCTTCTAAAATAAGGCCTGACATTTCCACTATGACACCCGGTGAGTTAGATGCCTGTCCTAATCAAGAGCCACCTGTCATGATCCAAATAGGTTTCCGGGTTGTTTATATTCTCCTCCCTCCCTAACCCAAGACTGAACCTCTCACTGTTCAATAGTTATCACATGTCCTCTGCACACTCTACCACCTGTACTGGGTGGAATTCAGAGGCCTCCATCAAATCTTAAATATGCTGCAAGTGAATTCCTTCAGGCTCTGGTATGTGAAGGCCCACACCCATGTTAGTTTTCAAGTTGGGTTCCTTCCAAAACAACTTTTTGAAAAAATAAAAATATGTTAAGAAAGAAAAAATAGGAGTTTAAAAAAAAAAAAAAAAAAGAGGCTATTTTGTTCTATTTTGATGAGGCAGTCACATGGTGAAAAAAGTCATGGAACACAGTAGAAATAGATTTTAAGCCCCAATTTACTGAGGTTACTAAATCATTTCTGAGCTCTGGTTTTATAGAAAAAAAAAGTCAGCTGCAGATTAAGTTTGTGTTGGGCTAGTCAACTAACTTGTGGTATGCTTTAGTGAGTTTCTATTGAGGATGATCCCTTTAATAAAACGAAACTACTTAATATTAGTGTTAAGAAAAAAAGATTAACATTTTCATCAGACCATGTCAAATCAAAATAACAGTATGGGAGGCTCCCATCACAGAGCAGTTTACATTTGTGGCTCAATGTGGTGCCTCACACCCACATTATCTTTGTTTGTCCAACTCAAAGGTATGGGCACATTTTCTAGGAGGCAAGCAGTCTTCAGGAAAAGAAAATATTCAAACTTCAACTCTAATGAGTTTCGCCATTATTTAATGGTTCCAACTGGGACCAGTTGGCAGATGTTCTTCCCAAAGATGAACTCACTGTAAGAGAGAGGAACAAGAAAGAGGCCAATAGTCTGGTCTCAACATCATTACCTAGATAACTCTTGAAGAATAGTAGACAGAGTGTGTAACTTAGACAAACAATCTCTCCTGGCCCAGGTACTCTAGTACTGAGGACACACTTTGATGAGTAACTATGCCTATTAACACAATGCAAGAAATCTCATTGAATTACCTGGCATACAACTTTATGGAACAGTCATAGCCAAGTATAAAACTGTAGAGGCAATTCCTCTGCCTACCTGCCTGCCACATTGGTCCTGAGAAGTTACTGGCCAACAATCATGATGGACAGGATATTATGGGATTGCAAAAGGCTTCCTGTTTTCCACAGAGCGCTGTGAGGTCAGATGGAACAGTTCTTATTAAAGGGGGCCACTGTTTAAAAGCCACTCTTTCTTTGGTTTTTTAAACTTTTTGTTGTGATTTGGGTGAGAGTTTACAGAGTAAATTCATTTTCCACTCAACAGTTCATACACATTTTGTTTCATGACATTGATTTCAATTCCCTCAATGTAACAGCACTGTTCCTACTTCCTTCCTATGGTTACCATTTCCCTTTGACCTTCTTTCCTATCCATTCCTACCTTCTGAGATCTAACCCTGGGAAAATGTACCTTTTTGATCTCTTATGTTTGATTGTTCTAAGAAGTGCATACCTTCCTGGTGGTATTTTTCACTTCATAGGTTTGTCTATTATTCGGCTGAATGTTTGAGCCATGGGCTTGAATTCAGTTCTGGGCCTAAAGGGTGACTAAGGGCCGTAGTATCAGGGGTTCCACCAGTCTTGATAAGACAAGTAAACCTGGGTTTTCTCATTATTTTGAGATTTGTTCTGTATTTTTCTCTCACTCTATCAAGAACTTCCTTTTGTGTTCCCTATCAGAGTGGTTGGCAGTGGCAGCCACGCATCATCTAATTCTTCTGGTTTAGGGTCATATAGACTGAGGTTCCTATGGTCCACTAACATCTTAAATTATTTCCATGTATCTTTAATTTTCTTCACTTTTCTTTACTCTGGATGAGAAGAAACAAATAGTTGCCCTTTAGATGGCCCCTCACAAGCTTTTAAGATCCCAGTTGCTACTGACAAAAGTAGGATGTAGGACAATGTTTTTGTGTAGTATGTTATACCAAGTGAACTTGATTTCCCCATGACTATGGTCCCAAGCCCACTGACCAAGTGACTCACTCCCTCAAGGTGTTTGCTTGAGGCTAAGAAGCTATCTCCTGTTAACTCTATTGTATATATGGACATTTTTATAGTACATACAAATACTTATGTAGAAATGCTATCTCCCAAACCTATATATATGGTCATAGGTATATTATTCCCATTTGCTTACACATACCTGATCATCTTCCCTGTCTAGCTATGTATGCACCCATCCCACCTATTGATTTTATAGTCATGTATATAGCATATATGTTGTTGTTGCTGTTGTTATGTGCCGTCAAGTCAGCCCCGACTCATAGCGACCCCTCCTTGGGTTTCGAGGCAGTATCAATACGGAAGTAGGATTGCCCAACCTTCCTTCCGAGGAGTGGCTGGTGGGTTTGAACCGCCAGCCGTCTGGTTAGCAGGCAAGTGTCTTAGCCACTATGCTACCAGAGCTCCCATATAGCTAATTGTTACTTATAATGCAGTATTGTGCATGTAAAAGTATTTACCTTTGTTGTCTGTACCTTTTGTGCACCTCTCAGTATCTTCATTTTACTTAGTGTTATTGTGATAGTCACCCACTTTTGGTAAAATGCCTTTCCTCTAACCCAACTCAATACACGTTTCTTACCTAGCTAGTAATTTTCTCTCCTCTTCCCTCCCATCCCAGGTAACCAACAAAGAAAGTTTCCTTTCAAGTGTAAATCTTTCCTTAACTTTTTATAATAGTGGACTTATGCAATATTTGTCCTTCTTTGATTGACTTATTTCACTCAGTATAATGTCTTCCAAGTTCATCCATGTTATGTTTTGTGGATTCTTCATCATTCTCTGGGAGCTCTGGTAGCGTAGTGCCTAAGGCATTTGACCGTTAATCAGAAGGCTGGCGGTTCAAACCCACCAGCCACTCCTCGGAAGGAAGATGGGGCAATCTACTTCCATAGTTATATTGCCTCGGAAACCCAAGGAGGGGTCGCTATGAGTCAGGTTCAACTTGATGGCACATAACAACACAACAACCTTATTCTTTAATGTTGCATAGTATTCCACCATGTGTATATACCATCATTTGGTTATCCATTCATCTGTTGATGGGCACTTGTTATTTCCATATCTTTGCTGTTGTGAACAGTGCTACAGTGAACATGGATGTGCATATATCTGTCCATGTCCCATCTTTCATTTCTTTTGGATATATACTGAGTAGTGGGATTGCTAGATCAAATGTAATTTCTATTCCAATTTTTTTAAGGAATGTCATACCATTTTCCACAGTGGTTGTACCATTTTACAGTCCTGCCAGCAGTGAATAAGTATTCCAATCTTTCCACACCCTTGCCAGCATTTGTTGTTTTCTGACTTGTTGAACTTTGCTGTTATTTCTGGGGTGAGATGATATCTCACTGTTGTTTTGATTTTCCTCTCTCTAATGAAGCCACAATTTCTAATGATGGAGTCCCTGGGTGGTGTAAACAGTCTGCACACTTGGCTACTAACTTAAAAGTTGGGGGTTTGAGTCCACCCACAGATGCCTCAGAAGAAAGTCCTGATGATCTATTTCTGAAAAATCAGCCATTGTGCTCTGTGGAGCACAATTCTACTCTGATACAGATGAGGTCTTCTTATGACTTGTTTGGGTAGTTCTAATGAGAATATGGCATATCCTTCATGCAAAAGGGACAGGGAGGCCACATCTTCTGACACCTTCTAACCCCACAAGAGGAAGACAGAATCACCATCAGTAGCCTAAGGCCTATTCCTGTGAGGCCAGACATGCTGGAGCCCTCCAGCCCTTTCACCAACCACTCCTCCCATAGTACCCACCACCTCTTTGCTGGGTTCGATAATTTGCTTCAGTGGCCACATACATCTCACAGATTATGGGGTTTATTAGGGAAGCAACATGCTACAATTCAAGTTCAGAAATGCACTCAGTCTCTCGCAGCAGGCAGACTCTCTCTCAGCAGCATGTGTCTCTCATGTCTCTCTCTCAGCATTACGTGTCTCTCATGTCTTTCTCTCAGCAGTGCATGTCTCTCACATCTCTCTCTCTCAGCAGTGTGCATCTCTCACATCTTTCTCTCATCTAGTGCATGTCTCTCAGGAGTGTGTTTCTCTCAGCATCATATCTTTCCCAGCCAGCAGTCAGAGACACTCCTTCTGCCTCTAGGAGGGCTCATATTGAGCCTGGCAGAGTAGCCAAACTTACCAATTCCAACATCAGAATTCTATACACCTGAAAGAGAGAACTTTCCAGAAGATTGCTTCCTGCCACTCTTGACAGAAATACCCCAGGTGGATAACTTTAGCAATCAGGAGCTACTCGGTTACTCATGGCAAATTCCACCATGGAGTTTACAAAGACTTATGGCTAGAAAAGACACACTATGTAATTTACTACACAGCACCTCAGATGTATAATAATGGAAAAACATATTGAGAACCATGAAGATGATTTATATAAAGGAGCAAGTACATGCCTGGCATATTGTAAACATAGATAAATGCCTCATTTAGGGAATTGAAATTTCAATAGAAAGTATGTGATTTTGATAGCAGCTCCATCCTGTCTGGAATTTATTGACTACTGTAATGAGTGCCAAACTCATGTTGTACTTGTTACAGACACTTAAGACTCATGTCTTCTCTATCGTTATGCAAAAACACTTTACTAAAATGCCAATTAATGATTTCTCATGTCTAAAGCTGTTCCAAATCTAATGTATTTCAAAAAACTAATTTTCCTTGATTTTTTATTCTGAATTCTCCGATGCTATTAATTGTCAGTGTGGAGCTGACATGATCAGACCTTTGTGTAGAGAAGAAATAAACCTCTTTAGTCATGAGACCAATGCTCAATCCACATCAGAGGTAGTTATTGTGAATTCCTCCCTAAAATATTCAATCTGAGCATATGTGGAATTCAAATCGGTTTCACTCCAAAGTGAAATTCTTACAGGATTGTAGACTGTAAACAAGAGAAATATACCCTGCTATTTTATGCCTCCCCCACAAATTGTTTCCATCCATGTCTCAAGTGCCAGTCTGTTTTCAGTCTTGTGAATTTAAATTATAACTGGCACCAGAGAGCTTCTGGGAATAAGGGTTATGCTGGAAGGGAATGGAGGGCATTTTGACATCCACTGAACTCATAAAAGCTGCAAGATTTACATTTGAGACTAACTACCCAAATGCAAGATGAAATTGCTGAAAGACCAGATTTTCTGGCCAGTCTAATAACAGACATCAAGCTCCAGGTTTTCTTCTTAAACAAATACAAAAGGTAGAATTTCTGAAGTGAGACTAAATTTGGCAGAAGAAAAAAGAATTAGTGGAATCAAATACTCAGTCGACAGAAGAGATTCTGTGATCTGATGAAAAATTAAAGAGAGCTTTGAAGACCCTGGGAAGTACAAACCACACTTGGCTGCTAAACAAAAGGTTATAGATTTGACTCCATCCAAAAATGCCTTGGAAGGAAGTCCTGGAAATCTACTTCCAAAACCTCAGCCATTGAAAACCCTACTCTGACACACATAGGATCATCATGAGTCAGAGTCGATTCAAAGGCAACTGGTTTCGTTTTTGGCGATGTCAGTGATATGATCAGATGGTATGGTTATTGCCAAATGGGAAACTTTTGAATGGGCATGACCACTGTGACTTGAAATTTTATTTCTGTTTTGGCCAGAAAAGACACATAGAGGAGGCATCTCAATTAACACAATTTGTAGTATGAAAGGGGGCTCTTAATATTTCAACAAATATCAAATAAATTTAAGTGATTTGGGAAGAATATTTCCTAAGGAAAGTGATGTTTTGACATAAAGTGAACAAACTCAAAACCATAAAAACTAATCTCCTCTTGATCCCAGGAATCTTGAACCACGTCCAAACATACCCATCATCTGCAATGTGCACACCTTATTTATGTAAAAATCAATACAATTCAATGAAATCTGTAAAAATACAATAATATCCCCAGAAACAAAAGCAAACAGTCAGCATCAGAATTGTTAATTAACTTACTGACTACGGAAGGTACTATAAAAAGAAAACTCCTCAGAAGGAAGATGGGGCAATCTACTTCCGTAGTGATACTGCCTCGGAAACCCAAGGAGGGGTCGCTATGAGTCGGTCCGACTCGACAGCACATAACAACAATACAACAACAGCAGCAGTATTTAAATAGCCAAAACTAAAGATAGATAATGCTAATGCAGACAGATGCAAAATATACAAACTCAAAATACAAAGTCACTGCCCGTCAAGTCAAATTCATCTCTTAGCGACCCCTCCTTAGGTTTCCAAGGTGGTATGTCTACAGAAGTAGGTTGCCCAATCTTCCTTCCCAGGAGTGGCTGATGGGTTTGAACCACCAGCCTTTCAGTTAGCAGTCAAATGCCTCAGGCACAACGCCACCAGAGCTCCTCCCTTGCGAACAAGTATGTGCCAATAAAATAAATATTTATGCATAATTACTGTGATTTATGTCATTGTATCTAAACCTTCAGCAGATCAAGTCTGGTCAAGGGAAATGTCTCACAGCAGGAAACCTAAGATGTCCTAGTAGGAAGGTTGAATCCACTGGAATTCACTGGAAGTTTAGAAACTAAGACAGACTGGGAAGAAAGGCTTGGAAATCTACTTCTAAAAATTAGCCATTGAAAATCCTGTGTAGCGTATAATCATTGTCCACAATTTGATTTGCTTACTTTGGACATATCATTAGGAGTGACCAAAGGCTTGAGAAGGACATCATATTAGGTAAAGTGGAGGGCCAGCAAAAGCAAAGGCAACCCTGAATGAAATGGATTGCCATCATGGCAGCAACAATGGATTCAAACATATCAAGGATCATGAAGAGGGCACAGGACCAGGCAATGTTTCGTTCTATAATATACGAAGTCGCAATGAGTTGGAGATGACCCAGTGGCAACAGACAACAATGTAAGTCATATACAAGTACTACTGTATTAAGGATGGAGGCTTGGTATCATAATAGTTAAAGCACTCAGTTACTAATCAAAGGTTAGCAGTTCAAACTCACCAGCCACTCTGTAGAAGAAAGAGTGGTGGTCTGCTTCTTTCAAATATTTACAACTTTGGAAACCTATGGGGCAGTTCTGCTCTCTCCTGTAGGATTGCTATTAGTCAGAATTGACTCAACAGCAGTGGGCTTGGGTATTATTAAAATATATTAGATATATAATAAAACATAAACAAAATAGAATTTTTTTTTTTCACAGCAGGAAACCCAAAATGCCCTGGTAGGAAGGCTGAATCCATCTATCATTGTTTATATCAGTGGCTTCTAAACTTTTTTGATCCCATTCCCTATAAGTAAAACAAATTTTAAGCATATACCCTCAATTTATATATGGGAGCTCTGTTGACGTAGTGCCTAAGGCATTTGACTGCTAACCAGAAGGCTGGAGGTTCAAACTCACCAGCCACTCCTCGGAAGGAAGATTAGGCATTCTACTTCATAGAGATAGCGCCTCGGAAACCCAAGGAGGGGTTGCTCTGACTCAAATCGACTTGATGGCAGTGAGTTTGACTTTTTTTTTTAGTTTATAAATTATATATCAGGAGCTCTAGAGTCAATTCTGACTCACAGAGTCATAACTGTTACATATGTAACAGTTTTATTTTGTTCTATTTATGAATTTAAATATATATTTCTGTTCTCACTTAAAATGTTGTTATTGTTAGAAGTTGTATAAAGTAATTTAATATATTTAATTATTTTTAAAAAATCTTGGCTTACTATTTGTGATTCAGTCTGACTTTATGCTCATTATCTTGCCTACTAAGTCACGTTGTTATTGTTGTTGTTATATGCCATCGAGTCGGACTCGACTCATAGCAACCCCTCCTTGGGTTTCTGAGGCAGTATCACTATGGAAGTAGATTGCCCAACCTTCCTTCTGAGGAGTGGCTGGTGGGTTTGAACAGCCAGCCTTCTGGTTAGCAGTCAAGTGCCTTAGGCACTATGCTATCTAATCCACCAACTAAGCAAATTTTTTTATTTTAAAAATTTAATGTTTTTTTTTTTTTTAATTTGACATAGTATTCAACCAGGGTGAGAGTCTACAATGACAGAGGAAATAAATTCATATTTCATATATTCTCTTGATTATTTCAGCATGTATCAGAATTTATGAATTCAACTTTTGACTGCTGAAGAAGTGATTCTATAGGAGTAAGAGAAATGACAGTCCGCCATTTTTCCTACTATTCACCAGTGGATTAATCATTATCTTCAATCTCATATATTTTTGTAGGAATCTTTCAAATCCATTTATCCATTTTGTGAAGTAGACAATGAATTCCTTAGATTTACTTAACTGGGTAAACCCAAACTACAGTATGTGTCAGTACTTGAAACCAAGCAAGCAAGAACTCCATGGCCTATTCTTCAGGATTAGATAACTTCCATTCTTTTCTTTAAAAACAAACAAAAAACAGTTATTGTCGAATATTCCAACTCTTCTAATAGTGCCATGTGTGTCAGAGTAGAACTGCTCTCCACAGGGTTTTCAAGGGTGTAATCTTTTGGAAGCAGACGGCCAGGCCTTTCTTCCAAGGAGGTTCTGGGTGGATTCGAACCTCTAACCTTTTGTTTAGCAGGAAAGATTGTTAACACTTCACACCACACACAGATTCATACTTCAAATATCTGTCCCCACCAGCCACTCCTTGGAAGGAAGATAGGGCAATCTACTTCCGTAGTGATACTGCCTCAGAAACCCAAGGAGGGGTCGCTATGAGTCGGGTCCGACTCGACAGCACATAACAACAACAACAACATAACATTTGGTCAGGATCTAGTGTCAATCTGCGTACTAAATAATCTTGTTCTTGATGTTGTATACTGTCAAGTGAATTCCAACTCATAGAGACCCTGTAGGACAGAGTAGAACTGTCCCCATAGGGTTCCCAAAGCTGTAACCTTTAACAGAAGCAGACTGCCACATCTTTCTCCTGTGGAGCAGTTCATGGGTTCAAACTGCTGACCTTTTTCTTAGCAGCTAAGCATATAACCACTGAGCCACCAGGGCTCCTTATATTAAATATTAGTAAAGCTTCTCTACTAATTTTTTCTCTCTACATAGTAATGTAAAACCATAAGTTAGAATATCTGAATGGTCTCTCTCACACTCTGGTGAGCTAGCTCCCCATGTTGGAATGAATTCTTTCCATAAAGATTTGTTTCCATTTTCTCTGCAGAGTAGGTGGGTGTGTGCTTCATGGTCCATGGAGTAATTCCAGAGGTTGGGGTTACATGACGACAACTCATTAACACTTCTATTGATTTAGGATTCCAGAGTTAACTTCTTTTGTAGAGAGTCCAACTACAAATAGCATCATTCATTCATAGCATAGGTGTTTACTAAGATTCTATTATCTTACCACCTCCAAATTTCCAAAGAAAAAGAATTTGCATACTTTAGATAAAATGAATGCTCTAAATAATCTAGATTAGAGATCAGAAAACTTTTTTATAAAGAGTAAATATTTTCGGCTTTGCTGCCCATACCATCTCTGTTGCAACTACTCAACTTTGTTATTGTACTATGGCATCAGCCATAGACATAACAAATAAGAATGTGTGTGGCAGTGTTCCAATAAAACTTTATAAAAACAGGTGATTGGAAGAACTTGGCTTGTGGGCCACAGTTTGGTAACCCTTCACCTAGACAATTGCTTACTTCCTCTAACAGATTTGATTATAATGACATGGACCTACACAGTTTTTATATGCCTTTTGAGTCATACTCTTTTATTTTACTTGGGTAAAAAAATTAAGAAAAACATTTTCTTGTTATACAACCCTCTTTACTTTTTATCCCCAGATGAGTTGGTCCTTTATTCTTTATAAAATAGAATTATATTTAGAATTATAAAATAGAATTAATAGAACTAATTTTATTCTATCAATAGAATTAATTTGACACATAGTCAAAAGACCTTAAAGGTACATTCTGGCCTGTGAAAGCAGAAGGTCTAATTGAATAATACTTATTGGCTGAAAACCTCTAGATGGATCTTGTTCTTATCTGTGTGATCATATGTATGCCAAATGCTACAGAGACAGAAGAAGCAAAGTATTCAGCCAATAGGGGGTTAGCTTCCACTCTAATAGGTTAAAAGTTGTCTAGTGATGACAACTATGTGCTACTAGAAACTTACATCTCACTTCTCAGTGGGTTCTACCTCAATACCTACCTGTTGTGTTGTTGTTAGGTTCCATTGAGTCGGCTCCAACTCATCGTGACCCTATGTACAACAAAATGTGCCAGCCTCATAATCTTTGCTATACCTGAGCTTATCGTTGCAACCATGGTGTGAACCCAACTTGTTGAGGGCCTTCCCCTTTTTCGCTGACCCTCCACTTTACCAAGTATGATATCCTTCTTCAGGGAATGGTCCCTTCTGACAACATGACCAAAGTAGGTGAGACAAAGTCTGGCCATTCTCACTTCCAAGGAACATTCCAGCTGCACTTCTTCTGGGATAGATTTGTTCATTCTTTTGGCAGTCCATGGTACTTTCAGTATCTTTCACGAATACCACAGCTCAAAAGCATCAACTGTTCTTCAGTCTTCCTTATTTATTTTCCAGATGTCACATGCATATGAGGCAATTGAAAATACCATGGCTTGGGTTAGGTGCACCTTAGCCTTCAAAGAGACATCTTTGCTCTTCTGCACTTTAAAGAAGTCTTTTTGCAGCAGATTTGCCCTATACCTACCTAGTGTTTCTAAAACTTAATTGTCATGCAGTTTGACTTAGAAGTTTGTTAAAAAGCCAGTTATTTGCCTGTAGGTTTTCTGGGGTGAGGTACAGCAATCTATCATCACGCACTTCCAGTGATGCTGATGGAACCAGTCAGAAGGCCACATACACATTGAAAAGCACAGAGTAAACTGGCTGATCTTCAAAATCCTGTCTGCAAAGCTCATGCAAAGATTAGTGAAATATATATATATATGTAGTGAAGCTCTTAAATCAGAACTTAAATCATCATATTTTTTCAGTAGATTTCAATCATTTATAATTATTATTATATTACATCTATTATTTTATACCTGTTGTTGTTATGTGCCGTAGAGTCGGCCTTGACTCATAGCGCCCCCTCCTTGGGTTTCCAAGGCAGTATCACTATAGAAGTAGATTGACCAAACATTCCTCCGAGGAGTGGCTGGTGGGTTTGAACCACCAACCTTCTGGTTAGCAGTCAAGTGCCTCAGACACTACGCTACCACCCTATTAAAATTGAGACCATTTACACAGCAATTAGGTGGGGGGGAAAAAAGGAGATATTTATAAATGCTCAATACTAAAATTGAATACACTATGAAAGTGTCAGAAACTGAAAGAGTTAAAAATAATATTCATAGCTGCTGAGTCATTAGTTAATCGTTAAATAAAACAGGAGACAAGTAATGAAGAAAAGAGAAAAAACACATAATGGCTACTTGCTCATATGTCACAATGTTAAAGCAAAGACATGTTTATTATCTGGATCATCTTGTCCACAGTTCTCTGGCTCTCTTTGCTTGAGTAAACCTGAAAATAAGACAATAAAATCTAGGACATAATGGTACTTAGAGGAAGGGAGATTTTCAAACTGTAGCAGTAGTCAGAGAGCTCTCTTCCACAGAGAAGGCAATCATCTGAGTAATGCGGATATGGAAACCCAGCTGGCAAAAAGGAAATAATGCAAGAGTCCCTTACAGTTAATTTTGTTTAAAGGTAACATTACCCTTCAATACAATAAGCAAATGTATGAAAGCAAAAAATGTATATACTTATGATGAGTAATAAGGAAAAAAAAGAAAGGAACATCATTAGCTCAGATTAACAGTAGTAAGGCACAACTCAAGGTTGACTTAATTCAGTAATTCCTTGCTCTCTTTTCTTGATTCCTTTGGCTCTGCTTCCCTTGTGAGAGGCTTACAGCAAAATGGCCAGAACTATTCTCAGCCTCATCCACATATGACAATGTCCAGACAATACCCAAAACCCAAACCCTTTGCAGTGAAGTCAATTATAACTCATAGTGACCCTATAGGACAGAACTGAACTGCCCCCAAGGGTTTCCAAGGCTGTAAATCTTTGCAGAAGCAGACTGCTTCATCTTTCTTAAAAAAAGAGAGAAAAAAACTCACTGCCATCAAGTTGGTTCACTAAAGATGGTTCAAAATCTCTGCATGGTTCAAAATCAAGAAAGGAATGTGTCAAGATTGTATCCTTTCACCATATTTATTCATTTGTATGCTGAGCAAATAATCAGAGAACTGGACTATATGAAGAAGAATGTGGCATCAGTATTGGAGGAAGAATCACTAACAACCTGTGATGTGCAGATGACACAACCTTGCTTGCTGAAAGTAAGGATGACTTGAAGCACTTACTGATGAAGATTAAAGACTACAGTCTGCAGTATGGACGACACCTCAATATAAAGAAAACAAAAATCTTCACAACTGGTCCAATAAACAGCTTCACAGTGGATGGAGAAAAGATTGAAGTTGTTAAGGACTTTACGTTATTTGGTTCTACAATCAACACCAAAGCAGCAGCAACCAAGACATGGGACGATGTAGTGCATTGGGCAAATCTGTTGTAAAAGACCCCTTTCAGGTGAAGAGCAAGGATGTCTCCTTGAAGATGTAAGGTGTACCTAACTCAAGCCATGGTATTTTCAATCGCCTCTTATGCATGTGAGAGCTGGACAATGAATAAGGAAGACTGAAGAATTGATGCTTTTGATGCAACTTATTGGTCCAGTTGTAAGCGTTTTTGTTTTCTTTCTATTGAGGTGTAATCCATATTTGACTCTTCATCAGTAAGTGCTTCATGTCATCCTCAGTTTCAGCAAGCCAAGTTGTGTTGTCTGCGTATCACAGGTTGTTAATGACTCTTCCTCCAACCCAGATGTCACATTCTTCTTCATATAGTCCAGCTTCTCAGATTATTTGTTGAGCACACAGATTGAATAAATATGGTGAAAGGATACAACCCTGACAGACTCCCTTCCTGATTTTAAACCATGCAGTATCCCCTTGTTCTGTTCGAACAACATCTTCCTGGTCTATGTACAGGTTCCTGATGAGAGCAATCAAGAGTTCTGGAATTCCCATTCTTCTCAATGTTATCCATAATTTGTTATGATCCACACAATTGAATGTTTTTGCATAGTCAATAAAACCCAGGTAAACAGCTTTCTGGTATTCTTGGCTTTCAGCCAAGATCCATCCGACATCAGCAATGATATCCCTCATTCCACTACCTCTTCTGAACCCAGCTTGCATGTCTGAAAGTTCTGTCAATATACTGCTGCAATTGTTTTTTAATTATCTTCAGTAAGATTTTACTTGTGTGTGATATTAATGATATTGTTCAATAATTTCCACATTCTGTGGGATCATATTTGGGTGCAAATATGGATCTCTTCCAGTCAGTTGGCCAGGTAGCTGTCTTCCAAGTTTCTTGGCATAGGTGAGTGAGTGCCTCCAGCATGGCATCTGTCTCTTGAAACATTTCAAGGAGTATTTTGTCAATTCCTGGAACCTTGTTTTTCACCACTTTGCAGCTTTGACGTCTTCCTTCAATACAATTGGTTCTTGTTCATATGCCACCTGATCTAGGTTATAGAAAAAAGTAGAGAATCTTGCTAAAAAATGGAAGGGCTAATCCAATTCTATCTCATTTTTGACTGAAGTTTGGCAATGTTTTGTACATGATGCTAATAAAAGCTGTCAACGTGTAACTAAAATTAAGCAAAATTCACAGAAAACATTTTCTGTCCATAGAGCAAAATCTTTCATAAGTAGTAAAAAGCCCATATACAAAACCAAATGAATAAGACATCAAAATATTCTTGAAGCTCTTCCCTACCCAGACTCTAACTTTTCTTACACATTGTAATCATTTGGAATAGAAGGTTGAATGATGTCATTTATAGTGCTGCAGTAAACTTCCGTTTATATCATAATAATCTTATATATAACCTTTCCATTTTTAACACTTTGAACATATCTCTTACTTGTCCATAGTTTCATGCCTAGAATTTTGTAAATCTATTTCTGAAATTCATTCTTTCCTACTAATACATCAACCTACCTAAATGGCAAAGGAAATTAAGCTTAAAAAATGGAGAAAACTGAGTAATACAGTTTCCTTTTCAAATATCAGATGCAGTGTAAAGAGTCAGAGGGGGGAAAAGTGTTTCAAGATAAGATACTAGTGAGAGTTACATGCTCCACAGTGGTCAAGGAGACCATGGTAAATACCTCTGTACTGGCTTTCTCAACTAATGCTCCTGAACTGGGCTATAGGAAGAAGGGGGTATAAGAACAATTTCTAATCACACAGAAGACTTAATTGCATAGGAAATTGAAAAAGAAAGAAAGAAATCTACCTTTCTCCCCTTCCAAAAAAAAAAACCCTTTTTGATGTTGTTGTTGTTAAGTGCTGTCAAGTTGGACCTGACTCAAGCAACCCCTCCTTGGGTTTCTGAGGTGGTATCACTACAGAAGTAGATTGCCCAACCTTTCTCCGAGGAGTGGCTGGTGGATTTGAACCTCCAGCCTTCTGGTTAACAGTCAAGTGCCTAAGGCACTACCTAAATTATATGTGTGGAGATACAAATATTCAGAACAAGGGGATACTTCATGGTTTAAAATCAGGAAATGTATGCATCAGAGTTGTATCCTTTCACCATACTAATTCAATCTCTATGCTGACCAAATAATTCAAGAAGCTGGACTATATTAAGAAGAATGCAGCATCAGGATTGGAGGAAGACTCATTAACAACCTGCAATATGCAGATGATATAATGTTGTTTGATGAAAGTGAAGAAGACTTGAGTGAAGTAGTTACTGATAAAGATCAAAGACTACAGCCTTCAGTATGGATTACATCTTGACATAAAGAAAACAAATCCTCACAATTGGACCGATAAGCAACATCATGGTATGTGGAGAAAAGATTGACGTTGTCAAGGATTTCATTTTACTTGGATCCACAATCAACACTCATGGAAGCATCATCAAGATATCAAATGACATATTGCATTGAGCAAATCTTCTGCAAAAGACCTCTGTAAAGTGTTGAAGTGCAAAGATGTCACTACGAAGATTAAAGTGCCTGATTCAAGCCATTGTCTTTTCAATAGCCTCATATGCATGTGAAAGCTAGACAGTGAATAAGACCAAAGAAAAATCGATCCCTTTGAATTGCAGTGTTGGGGAACAATATTGAATATACAACGGACTGCCAGGAGAAGAAAGAAATCTGTCCTGGAAGAAGTACATTGGAATGCTCCTTAGAAGCCTGAATGGCCAGACTTCATCTCTTATACTTTGGTCATATTATCAGGAAGGACCATTCTCTGGATAAAGATATCATGCTTGATATTAAAGTAGTTGTTGTTGTTGTTATGTGCCGTCAAGTCAGACCCGACTCACGGCGACCCCTCCTTGGGTTTCCGAGGCAGTATGGAAGCAGATTGACCCATCTTGCTTCTGAGGAGTGGCTGGTGGATTTGAACCATCTTCTGGTTAGCAGTCAAGTGCCTTAGGCACTAAGCTACCAGGGAAAACCCTCAAAGTTTGACACAAGGGGTTCAAGCTTACAAAGGATCTCGAGTATGGCACAGAACTAGGGAATCTTGGTTCAGTTGTACATAGGTCACTATGAGTTAAAACCAATTCAAGGCACCTAACAACAAATATACATAGGATAGCTTTTTTTCCTTCTTTTTTCTTCTTTAACTTTTTTGCCCATTGTAAATTTTAAGTCTAGGAATTACAAAATAAAAATGTTGTTTTGTAAAACAATTTAAACATCTTGCATATGGAAGAGCATTATCTCAAAATCAATTTTCTCATTAATACAACCAATAATTAGTTTTATATCTTTGGTATACTTACATGAATATGCACAGACACACATCTGCCATATTTTCAGAATCAAAATTTGAAACACATAATTTGAAAAGTATGTGTGCTTGGCTGGGTTCTCTAGAGAAGCAAAACCAGTAAAGCTTATATATATATAAGTTGTTGTTGTTAGGTGCTGTCAAGTCATCTCCTATTCATAGCAACCCTATGCACAGCAGAATGAAACACTGCCTGGTCTTGTGCCAGTCTCATGATCCTTGTTATACCTGAGCCTATTGTGTTGCAGCCACTGTGTCTATCCATCTTATTGAGGGTCTTCACCTTTTTCATTGACCCTCCACTTTACCAAGCATGATATCCTTCTCCAGGGAATGGTTCCTTCTGACAACATGACTAAAGTAGGTGACATAAAGTCTGGCCATTCTCAATTCCAAGAAGCATTCTGGCTGCACTTCTTCCAGGACAGATTTGTTAGTAGACCATGGCAGTCTTAGCATTCTTCTCCAACACCACAACTCAAAAGCATCAACTCTTCTTCAGTCTTCGTTATTCATTGTCCGGCTCTCACATGCATAAGAGGCAATTGAAAATACCATAGTTTGAATTAGACACACCTTACTTCTTCAAGGAGACATCCTTGCTCTTCATCATCTGAAAGAAGTCTTTTACAGCAGATTTGCCCAATGCACTACTTCGTCTGATGTCTTGGTTGCTGCTGCTTTGGTGTTGATTGTAGAACCAAGTAATATGAAGTCCTTAACAACTTCAATCTTTTCTCCATTTATCGTGAAGCTGTTTATAGAACCAGTTGTGAAGATTGTTTTCTTTAAATTGAGGTGTAATCCATACTGCAGACTGTAGTCTTCAGTCTTCATCACTAAATGCTTCAAGTTATCTTCACTTTCAGCAAGCAAAATTATGTCACCTGCATATCACAGGCTGTTAATGAGTCTTCCTCCAATCCTGATGCTGTGTTCCTCTTCATATAATCCAACCTCTCGAATTATCTGCACAAATTGAATAAGTATGGTGAAAGGTTACAACTTTGAGGTACTCCTTTCTTGATTTTGAACCACACAGTATCCCCTTGTTCTGTCTGAAAGACAGCTTCCTGATCTATGTACAGGTTCCTCATTAATACAATCAAGTGTTGTGAAATTCCCATTCTTTTAATATTCAGCTTGCATTTCTGGAAGCTCTCTATCAATATATTGCTGCAATCATTTTTGAATTATCTTCAGTAAGATTTTACTTATGTGTGATATTAATGATATTGTTCAATAATTTCCACATTCTGTGGGATCACTTTTCTTTGGAATGGGTACAAATATGGATCTCTTCCAGGCAGTTGGCCAGGAAGCTGTCTTCCAAATCTCTCGGCCTAGCCGAGTGAGTGCCTCCAGTGGCACATCCATTTGTTGAAACATCTCAATGGACATTCCATCAATTCCTCATGCCTTGTTCTTTGCCAATTCCTTAAGTGTAGCTTCAACCTCTACTTTCAGTACCATTGGTTCTTCATCATTTGGCACCTTTTGAAATGGATGAACATCAACCAATTCTTTTTGGTACAGAGACTCTGTGTATTCCTTCTATCTTCTTTTGATGCTTCCTGCATCATTCAATATTTTGACATAGAATCTTTCAATATTCCAACTCGAGGCTTAAATTTTTTCTTCAGTTCTTTAAGCTTGAGGAATGCCAAGTGTGTTCTTCCCTTTTGGTTTTCTAACTCCAGGTCTTTGCATGTTTCCTTATAGTAACTGGCTTTGTCTTCTTGAGCAGCTCTTTGAAATCTTCTGCTCAGCTCTTTTATCTTGTTATTTCTCCCATTTGCCTATATATACAGAGAGAGAGAGTGAGAGATTTATCTTAGAAAAATTGCTCACACACTTATAGAAGCCAGCCAGCCCTGAGTTTTTTAATCAAATTTCAAACTGGAAGTTTTTCCTGACTCACACAGCAGCAAGGGCTGATGAGCTCAAGGTTGGCAGTCAGTATAGTGATTGTTGACTCTGGTGAATGGCAAATTCAAGACCACCTGGCCAAATGGTGGATTATTTGCTCATGGACTGTTGTAGGCAGCACAACAGGATCCAGATTCACAGAAGAGAGTCTCTCCTTTTCCCAGGATGTCCATATATATACTGGAAGCAGGCCATACCCCTAGGAAAACTCCCTTTCAATGGATTAGCTGCTCAAAACATACATCCAATCTCATCATGTGAATAACCACATCACAACCGCTTAAACCACTCAGAATTGTAGTACAGCCAAGTTGACACACAACCCCAACTATCACAGTACAAATGTGCTTATTATGGATCATTCTCCCCAATACAACTTATAAAGTACACTTGCCACAATTATATAGTCAAGGACAGTTAAAGTATCCAGAAATACATTCTGGAATCCCAATCTGAGCTATGGGAAGGTCTGAAAAAACAAATTTTAAAAATAATTTTTATGTAATATTCTTGGGTTCACACAGTGATCCCTGTATGGATGTTAGAATCTGCCAAGGGCAGGAACAGCTACACATCTCAGTCTTGCATTGTTCAGACTCAGTCTTCAGGTCTGATGATGACCATGGCAAGGGATAAGAAACTTCCTGAGGAAGTGTGTCTGATCTTCAAGGTCTCCCTGTCTCCAGTGTCTCCTTTTGTTGTTGTAGCCTGGACTGCTGACCTAGCTTTGACGTGTTGTTTTTCCTTTGCTTCCAGCTTCTTCTATTCTTTAGTCCCCTTAACCTAACTGGGCCCCATCATCTTTCTGCTCTCACATGTGCATTTATTTCTCTCTGCTTCTGTAAGGGCTGCCTTCCTTCAACACCCATCTCATAACCCACCGTTTTCCTAAATCATTCTGCTTTTTTAGCCTAAAGACATCAGTGCTCTTCTCAATAAATTCTCAGAAATTGATCATCTTTTCCATTTTAGCAAATGATACATTGGATTGTTTTCAGGCCAGTTCTGGCTCTTCCATTTACTTATTCATTCATTCATTCAACCAATATTTAATTCCTAAAGTATTTCTTCACCACATATCTTTCAGTTTGTTGGACTGCAGTGCCTTGTGTGTTGCTTTGATGGTGAAAGCTATCCCTCCAATATTTCAAATACCTGCAGGGTTATCAGGAAGAAATGCTTGGGAATCTACTTCCAAAAAGTAGCCAATGAAAAACTTATGGGTAATAACAGGACACTGTCTGCTTACTTCCAACATGTCATCAGGATGGATCAATAGCTAGAGCAGAACTTCACATTTGGTGAAGTGGAAGGCTAGCAAGGACAAGGAGCACCTTGGTGAGATAGATTGGCACAGTAGCCCCATGAACTCGAATATGCTAGCCAAAATGGCAAAGGACCAGGCTATGTTTCTTTCTGTTTCCCATAAGGTTTTTATAATTGTAGGCAACTTGACCGCAACTGGCCAGCTATCATCTGTTTATCTATATCGATCAATCTATTTATCTATTTACCTATCCATCCAACCATCATCCATCCATCTATCCATCCCTCATCCATGTATCTATCTATCTATCTATCTATCATCTATCATCTATCTCCCATGTGCCAAGCACTATTCTAGGCACTCAGAATACTTAAGTAAACAAAACAGGTAAAGATCCTTGCCCTCATTGAACTTACATTCTAGCAAGGGAGGCAGATCTAAGTAAGCTGATGTGTAATATAATAAGTAAGTATGTTATATAAGAGGGGAAAATAGGCAGAGTAAAGGGAATAGAGATTGTAGGAGTGTGAGAAGTGACCAATGTAGGCCTCACTGTGAAAGTAAGATTTGACCAAAGACCTCAAGGGGGTGAGGGAGTGAATCAAGCAGCTATAAAGGGTGGAGCAAAGGGAGGAGGGAACAACAAGGGCCCTAGGGCTATAAAGTGCCTGACTTTTTAAAGGAAGACCAAGAAGGCCAGTATGTCTGGAGGTGAGTAAATAAGGAAACA
>NW_006921592.1:4172644-4180138 GCF_000298275.1 Orycteropus afer afer | reverse complement strand
TATATATATATATATAATGTATATGTATATATATTAGGCTTTGCTTCTGCTTGACCTTTGACCCCTAACTGAAGGTCTAGATATGAATACCTACTAAGTTTTGACCTATGACCACCATGTAATCTGATTACTTGGTCCTGACCATTCTGTTATTGTCTCAAATTCGCCTTAGATTCCCTGAAAAGGTGTGTGAAGTTTGATCTTTTTCATCCATCAATTTCCAGAGCCCATCATTACATGAGAAAATAATTAGTAAGTAGAAACATTGAAACTTACTGTAATGACTAATAATAATATCATCTTCTTAGTTTCTACTACGTGCCAGATGCTATTCTTTATGTATATTAACAAACTTAATCCTCTTAACCCAGTGACTTCATATTATTATTGTAGTTTCTCTGTGGTTGAATCCATGCCTTAAAGGCATTCTGTAATAGTAAAAACAGGAGGCAAGATTCAAATACAGAAAATGGTTCTTAAAAAAAAAAAAAAAAAAAAAAAAAACTCACTGCCATTGGGTTGTTTCTGACTCACAGCAACCCCCTTGGGTTTCTGAGGCTGTCAATGTCTGCAGAGTGGCTGGTGGGTTTGAACCACCAACCTTCTGGTTCGCAATCAAATGCCTTAGGCACTACACCACCAGAAAATGGTTCTACTGCCTTATAATTTACATTAACTTTGAAATAAATGTTTACATTCATGTCTGATAGAAATTTTGTCTCCATGATCTTAATCACACTACTCCTAAGTATACTCAGGAAACTTTGGCCCTGATCCTGAGTTCACTATGACAAATTAGTCATAATAAAAAATCCCTCTATTTGGACACAATCAAAACTGGTAGTTAATTGGTTTATTTTTAAAAAAAAGTTAAAGTGAGGAAAGATAAGAAATTATATATTTATAGCTAAATAATGTATTTTTCCTTCAATCATTTCTCTGTGCAGTCATTTATGAATGACTCAGTATAGAACATTTTCTTATAGTCTGATTAGAATTCTGTTACTTTCTTGTATAAAATAACATCTTTGATCTTCGGTTTCAGTTTAAAGTAGAATAAAAAAAAATAAGGTTACCTATGAAGAAACATGAAAATAGACTTCTCTAAGTATATGGAAGGAAGGTTGGGCATTCCTGCTTCCATAGTGATACTGCCTCGGAAACCCAAGGAGGGGTCTCTATGAGTCGGGGCCGACTCGATGGCAAATAACAACAACAACAACAAAAGTATATGGATATTTTCTATTATTTTACAATGTCTTATCCATATCTTTTGGTATTGCACAACAACTTACCTTTATTGAGCCTATCTAAAGCATTTAGTTTAGTTCTCATAGAAACAGCTTTCTTTCTTTTCACACTCAAATGTCTTTGGTTTTTATAATATTTAATAAATTGCATAGTTTGGATAGCAAATATAACTGGCATAAACAGATTTGGGAACAAAGTTGATCTTAGTAAGCATAAAACCCAAATGATGGGGGCAAAAATGAACAAATATATCAATTTTTCTGGATGCTAGTATTCTTGTGCAGTTGCATCCTCTAGATGTTTCACAGAGGAAGTGGATGGCAGAGGTTATCTAGTAGTGGGTTTAATGGATGTTGATTAATTGAACATCTGTAATACAGATCATTGGATATTAAGTAATGAAATTATAGTTGGAATTGCAAAACATAGGACTAGAAGGAACAATAACAACAAAAAATATGTAGCATATGGTGTAATGGTAAAATGGTGCAGGCAATGTCCAAAACAGTTTGGCAGTTTCAAAAACTGATTCATAGAATTACTATATGACCCAGCAATTCTGCTCCTAGGTACATAGTCAAACAAATTGAAAGCAGAACACAAACAGATATTTGTACACCAATGTTTACTGCAGCACTACTCATAATAGCCAAAATGTGGAAACAACTTAAATGTTCTTCAATATCAGATGAATGGATAAACAGAAGATAGTGGAATATTTTTTGCCACAAACAAAAATGAACTCCTGATACATGCTACGACATGGATGAACCTTGAAAACATTATGCTAAGTGGTATAAGTCAGTCACAAAAGGACAAATACTAAGTGATTCCACTTACATAAAATATCTAGAATTTAGCAAATGTAAGGAAGCTAAAGACTTTTAGAGGTAGCCAGGGACTGGAGGGAAGGGGAAAAGGGAGTCATTACTTAAAAGGGACTGAGTTTCTGATAAGCGTGGTGGAAAAAATTTAGAAACAGATACAGGGGACAATTGTAAAACATGATGAACATAGTCAATGCCAGTGAACTGTGCACTTAAAAAATGTTGAAATGGTAAATGTTTTGAAATATATGTATACATATCAATTTAAGAAATATTTAGTACAATCCAATCATTTAACTGGGGGGGGGGTGCCTTGAAAGTTAGAGTATCTAGAGGATTAGTTCATTAGCAGGGAGGGAAAATTTGATTCTCTTTGGTCAGTGTTCCTTCCCACAGTAGAGAGTTCCATTTCATCACGACTTGATATAATTACTTAAATGACTTAATGTTCTCTTCTTTCTAGTTCCTCTGTTTTTCATATATAATCCAAAGAAGGAATTCATTCACTTCAGACTAACATTTTTATTACCTCATTCACTTCAGACTAACATTTTTATTACCTAAAAACTTAGACATGCTTTACATGGAGGTTTTCAAGGAAAAAAGACTAGGTTTTTTTTTTTTTTTTTTTTTAGACATCAATGTTAACTATATGAAATAAATATCAGGTTTTTCCAAAAATGGAAACTTGGGACCAAATTTCTCCTATATGAATGATCCTTTAAATTCAGAGACTCATAATTGGGCATTGGTCAGTGTCTTAGTTTTCTAGTACTGCTATAACAAAAATACCACAAGTGAATGGCTTTAACAAGCAGAAATTTATTTTTTAATGATTGGGAGGCTAGAAGCCCAAAAGTAAGATGCTGGCTTTAAAAAAAAAAAAAAAAAAAACTCATTGCCATCGTGTCAATTCAACTCATAGCCACCCCTTCTTGGGTTTCTGAGGTGGTATTTCTATGCAAATAGATTGTCCAGTCTTCCTTCTGAGGAGTGGCTGGTGGGTTTGAACCACCAGCCTTCCAACCTTCTGATTAGCAGTCAAATGCCTTAGGCACTATGCCACCAGAGCTCCTTCAGGATGCTGGCTGTAGGAGAGGGCTTTCTCTCTCTGTTGGCTTTGAAGGAAAGTCCTTGTTTCTTCAGATTCTGACTCCTGCTTCCTTAGAGAGCACCATGTGACTTTGCATCAATCTTCCCCCATCTCTGTTCTGCTCACTTATTTCATCTGCTCCTGGGTATCTTCCTGTGGCTTGGTATCTCTCTTCTCCCACCTCTGTTTAATCTCTTTTATATTTTAAAAGAGGTTGACTCTAGTACACTCTACACTAATCCCATCTCATCAACACAACAATGACAACCCATTCCCAAATGAGATTATAACCACAGACATAGAGGTTAGGATTTACAACATATATTTTGGGGGGACATAATCTAATCCATAACAGTCAGAGATGAGAAAATAGCTTGAGAGAGAAAAAAAGTGACTGAGACACTAGAAAGACTGAATAAATAAACAAGAAACCAAATGTAAGCTGACTTTTCCAGATATTTTGCCAAGATGCCTAAGGGCATTGGTAAATAGTCAGGTCTCATGTAATGTCAAAAATATCTACCATGGAAACAGATGAGAAATTGGCAATCTTCTGTTAAAAAAAAAAAAAAAATCTGTAGTGTGTGTGCATG
Organism: Orycteropus afer afer; assembly: GCF_000298275.1. Classification (NCBI taxonomy): domain Eukaryota; kingdom Metazoa; phylum Chordata; class Mammalia; order Tubulidentata; family Orycteropodidae; genus Orycteropus; species Orycteropus afer. The sequence goes on along the minus strand of NW_006921592.1, from coordinate 4,176,374 downwards.
TGTGTCCCATGTATATTTATAAAAATGGGTCAAATATAATGTGATGATAGTCTAAAAATGGAAGTGGAGAATTAGAACCAGATTCTAAGTTCTTTTATTCATTTTTTCTTACTTTCTTTCTGATTGAAAAATGCCTTGATTTGGCATCTATAAATGTATACATTTATTAACTATCATTCCACCTTCAGCTGGGGCTAACTTTTGAAAATACTGAGCTATTTTAAGCCCTCAGTCTCATGATTACTTCCCAAAAAAAGAATTCAATTACAATTGGGGATGGGGACACTGCTACTACTCATCTTCTTATTGGAGAGCCTCACACTACCTGGGAAGGCAGTGTCTGCAGTCATTTCAGTAATTTTTCTAAGTGGATTTGTAAACACAGCTTCCATGATACTGCACTCCACTGATACTTATTTAACCTCATGATTTTCTCTGTTTCCTCACAGATATTCTTCCTTCATTTTATCATTAAATATTGGAATTCCTGCAGGATCCCAGACACGACGCATTGTTCTTCCTAGTCTACCTGCTCTCCTAGGTGATATCATTCCCTTCCAGAGCCTTGAATACACATGCTAGTGATTCCGACCTAGATCTATGGCTCTGGCACTGGCTTGTCACCCATAAATAAGAGTAAATTTCTACTAAACAGGTCTAATGTATGGCACTTGGACACAATTCATCCTATCAAAAAACTGAACATCTGGTCTTTTCTCCCAAAAGTATCTTGCACCAAGTATTCTATCTCATGGAGAGAAACCAGAAATTCAAAAACAATTCTTCAATTAGACTTTTACCATTCAACTTAGGTGTTTGCCATGTGTGGATGGGGATGGCCCAGATGAGGCAACACTTCATTCCATTATGCACGAGGTCACCATGAGTCACGGGCCAACTTAATGGCAGATATCAACAGCAGCAACAGTAGTATTTAAATTAGTCATTTATTGTATTGCACAATAGTACAGGCAAAAGGACCCAGATGAATTCATCCACTAGTAGCTTTCCCTAAGCACTGGTTTTGACATCTGACAACAATACTTCTCATACAAAGTTCTCCCAGGATAAGATATTTCACTATTCTATATCAGAATGTTTGATTATCCACAACCAGTACCACTACCATTTCTTGTTTTTCCTCCTAACTAAGACTTTTTGCAGACTTATAATCATAATTATGCATTGACAATTCCAAATTTGGGAAATCTGATTAATAAACAACCAGACAAAAACATCCAGCATAACAGATTGCATGTGATTTATTTAAGAATATATTTTAAAAAAACAAACTAACCAAGTATCTAAGTACATATTCTCACTTCATCACTTCATAGGCATATTTGCATTTTTATTCTCCAGAACGACGAAACGAGGGAGGGGGAGAAAAAAAAAGCAACAACACTTCACTGAGAAAAGGGACCAAAAATAAAAAGGTTAGAAGGGGTTTTGGGTAGAGGAAGAGGGGGTGGGGAAGGATACATTTTCCACTTCCACTAATTAAATCTAATCACAGCTGACAACTCACTATTGTGTTTTGGGTTTATAGAGTCAGCTTGAGTCTTCATTCCTGATTAAATCAAGTACAAGCTGTACTGAAGGCACTAATGATAAAAGCAAGCCCCATTACACTGTTAAAATATAACAGTGATCCTCTTTCACAAATCAATGTATTTCTCATTTAGTCAAAGCTTGCCACTCTGAAAATACATGTCAGTAATCGTTCTTCTCTCTTTTTCTTGATCTTTTGCTCCTTTCTCCAGGGCCTGCAGTAAACTGTGGAGGAAGAACAATGAAGTCTTTCATGCAGAAGAAGAAAAAGAAAACTCTCTGGGTGCAATGCTCTCTCCTTTTCTGTATTTCGGTGAACACACTAATAGATACAAAAGGAAAAGCTCGACCCATTTCCAGTGGTCAAAAAGTATTTCAGAAATAAAAGAAGAAATCCTTGAGAATGACTTTGTGTCTGTCTTCCAGTTGACTCTCACTGGGTACCATGCGTTAAACCCTTTCAGTGTCAAGAATCCAAGTTCAAAATAGACAGCTAACACACAAACTTGGGTTTTCTTTGGAAAGGCAATGACATTTGACTAAAATGACAGTGATTCCTTGACATTATAGAGAATTCTGTAATAAAAATACTAGCACCATTGAGTATTTCGAATATTTAGACAGACAAATGTAGACAAACCTCCTCAACTTGGTCCTCCTTGTTGTTTATAAAACACTTTCATCGGATGAGCAGTGAGATCTTAGAACTTAGGTTTAACTTCGGGATCAGGAAAGAAGCCAAGTAAAATACAGGGAGCTTTGAAAGAAAGAAGCCTACGTTAAGTCAAGATCTCAGCCATCTCCTTTTCTTCCGCAGAGCACAAAGGAAACGCCAGTATATTTAGAAGTAGAAATGGTATGCTCGGAAGATCTAATCAGCGCATTATTTCTAACCCACAAACTACTCAAGAGGCAAGGGACTCAGGAGTTCCTGCCTCTGCTGTTTTTCACAAGTGCATTGCCCTCACTAAATCTTTTAGCCCAATACCAAAAACCTTGTTGTCACTGAGTAGATTCTGACTCAAAGCAACCCTGTAGGACAGAGTAGAACCGCCCCATAGGTTTTCCAAAACTGTAAATTATCATGGAAGCAGACTGTCACATTTTTCTCCCATGGAGTTGCTCGTTTGACCTTTGGGTTAGCAGCAAAGCACTTAACCACTGGGCCACTAGGGCTCTTTCTTTTGTCCAATAGGTTCTGCTTTAACAGGTTAAAAATAATTTATAGTCCTTTATATTTTCATAATGCTCTATAAATTAAAGGAGTCTAATAGGATTTATTCATCACTAATTCATTTTAGCCTCACTTTGACACTGGCAGGAATTTCATAAGACACATTTTATAAGAGACAAGCAAGCAGTTTTAATTCAATCTCACTCATCACACCTCAAAGCAAAAGCGCTCGCTTAAGAACGTTGAGCCACATAATCAAGATACAGCCAAATGTATTTGAAATGAGGACCAGTGCTGTGTGAATGAGTACACCCACTGATAAAGTTAATCATTAACGCCTTCATCATTTTTAACCGAGAACCTTACTGGGACAGGCAGGGACCCTCCCCTTTGAAACCCACCCTCCCAACACTTCAAGTGGTAACAGCTAAAACTGGTTTTAATATTGCTGATTTACAAGCCATAATAAATTTGTTTGACTGCTGTCCCCTCGAGGCTTATTTAAATGTAAAAGCAAAGGAGCTACTTATAAAGATTCTCTTTGTTCTGAATTCAGTTGGAAAAGCAGGAAGTCACTAGTGAGACAGTTTTGCTTGAGTAATGTATATAGATCTTCTGGTATACTGTTAATGTTCAATCAACGTTAAAGAACAAAACAATGGAGATTCTCAATTCCCCTATATTTTAATTTCACTAATATTTATTGAGTATTTCATATCCTGAAGGCATTAGTATAGGTAATGTGAGAATGTAAAAATGAATGACAGGGCATCCTAGATCTGGCTCACAGATATATGTATCCTCTTCCTCCAAACCCATTGAAATTATATCAAACAATAAAAGTTATAAATAGGATTTTGGAAAGGTAGACAAAGGATTAAAGACAAAAATCTTGCTCTCTCCAGAAATCCCTGTAAAATCACAGTAAAGCAAATAAGTAGGTAGGTAAATAAGTAGGTGGATGGGTGGATGGATGGATGGATGGATAGACATGAATTTTTTTTT
>NW_006921592.1:4170075-4171459 GCF_000298275.1 Orycteropus afer afer | reverse complement strand
ACACCATGCATCTTTGGTTTTCTTCATTCTTCTTTGCTCTGGAGGAAGGGAGACCCATAGTTTCATCTAGATGGCTGTTTGCAAGCTTTTAAGATCCTAGTCACTACTCTCCAAAGTAGGATGTGGAACAATGTTTTTTGTAGTATGTTATGCCAATTGAGCTTGATGTCCCCTGTGACAATGGTCCCGAGCTGACAGGTTCAACTACTTGCTCCCTCTGGGTAGCTGGCTGTGCCCAAGAAGTGACTACAATCTTGTCCCTTGTCAGCTTTACTATATACCTGGGAATTCTTACAGAACATACAAATACATTTGTAGAAACATTGTCTGTCAACCCTACTATGGTTATGAGCACACTCCCCCCTGCATAAATATATGTAATAGTTCAGTCTGTCCACCCATCTATCCACCAGTATATAAACATTTGCCTTCACTGACAATTCAGTACTCTATGTGCAAAAGGGTTCTTCTTTGTTGTCTGTATATCCCAGGCCTCTCTATGTCTTCCTCTTTCTCCATACCACTGTGTTGATCACTCACATTTGGTACGTTGCCCTTCTGTTCACCCAAGTCAGTACTTGTCTTTACCTATTTAATAGTGTTCCCTCCCCTCCCATCCCACCCTTGGTAACCAACAAAGAAAATTTCCTTCCATATATAAACCTTACCTTGACTTTTTACAATAATGGCCTAATGTAATATTTTCCTTCTGTGATTGACTTACTTTATTCAGCATAATGTCTTCCAAATTCATCCACATGATGCAGTATTTTGCAGATTCTACATTATTATTTAGGGTTGCACAGTATTCCATTGTGTGTATGTACTATAGTTTGGTTATCCACTCTTCTGTTGATGGGCACCTAGATTGTTTCCATTTTTTGCTATCATAAAGAGTGCTGCAATGAACATAGGTGTGCATATGACTGTTCTTGTCATGGCTCTCACTTCTTTAGGATATATACCTAGTCATGGAATGGCTGGGTCAATTGATAATTCTAATTCCAACTTTTTAAGGAATTGCCATACTGCTTTCCATAGTGATTGTATCATTTACAGTCCCACAGCAGTGTATAAGAGTCCCAGTCTCTCTACATCCTTGCCAGGTTTTGTATTTTCTGTCTTGTTGAACTTCACTACTAGTGCTGGGACAAGATGCTATCTCATTGTTGTTTTGATTTGCATCTCCCTAATGGTTAGTGATCGTGAGCATTTCTTCACATGTTTGTTGGCCACCTGAATATCCTCTTTGGTGAAGTGTCTATTCATGCCTTCTAGACATTTTTGAATTGGATGATTTGTCTTTTTGTTGTTCAGTTGTTGGAGTTTTCTATAAATTTTAGAGATAACTCCCTTGTCAGATATGTCATTGCCAAATATTTTT
>NW_006921592.1:4142513-4167010 GCF_000298275.1 Orycteropus afer afer | reverse complement strand
CCCTCCCCTCCCACCCCTGGTAACCAACAAAGAAAATTTCCTTCTATAGATAAACCTTTCCTTAACTTTTACAATCATGGACTAATACAATATTTTTGTGATTGACTTATTTCACTCAGCATAATTTTAGACACCAATTTTGAGAAAAGAACATCATGTTTGGCAGAGAGTCAGTTAAAATGAGGAAAACCTTCAATGAGATGGATTGACACAACAACAGACTCAAACAAACCAAAGATCTTAAAGACAATGCAAGCCTGGGCAAGTCCTTCTGTTATACAGAAGGTCATGTGAGTTGGAGCCAACTTTACAGCAACAAACAACAACAAATGAAAAGACAATTAAACAGTCATCAACTTCACTGAATACAAGAAGATAGTAGATCACTGTCTTTGAAGTTTTCAGGTAAAATTTTTCTCACCCTATAATTTTTAACCCAGCCAAAATACAAATCAACATAAAGGCAGCATAGGTATAGTTTTAGACATACAAGGACTTAGAAAGTTTACCTCATATATATCTTTTCTTAGATACCTACTTTAGGGCTTTAACAATGAATTAATCAATGAAAAAGGAGGACATAAGGGATCATAAATAGAGTAGATTCAATTCAGGAGAGTCCTGAAGGTAAGTTTGCAGCCATTTTAGAGAGCAAACAGTCCAAGTTGGAAGAGGAGGAGTCCAGGGAAGATGTATTCAGGAGAAGGAGAATGTCTATATATTTGATCCGGAGACATTAGAAGGGTTAAGCATAAAATAAAAGCAGACAATGCAAAAACAAATAAAGGCAATTAAAAACTCTAAGAACAAAAAGTTGTACAAGAAACAATATGTTTGACTGGGCAGTGAGCACTATTAATATAATCATATCAATATAAGAACTGTTTTCTGGAATTTAATTTTTATAATCCACTGATAAAGCACAAAGGCTTAATTATAGTTACAGAAGAAAAAGTAAATGCTATCAACATTAACCATATAAAAGTAAAAGTATAAATGACAGAGGTTGTAAAATAAAAGAGATATAAAAAGCTGAAGGGAAAAGTGTTGTTGTTGTTGTTGTTATGTGCTGTCAAATCAGACCCGACTCATGGCAACCCCTTCTTGGGTTTCCGAGGCAGTATCATTACAGAAATAGATTGTCCCATCTTCCTTCCAAGGAGTGGCTGGTGGGTTTGAACCGCCAGCCTTCTGGTTAGCAGTCAAGTGCCTTAGGCACTATGCTACCAGAGAAAGGAAGAGTAGAGGTGGCAGTGTTCCAATATTACAATGTAGGGTGTCAAAAAATATTATATATAATTGATAGAAAAATAAAACATTTGTTTACTATTTAAAATTATAAAGTTAATCAATTGAAGAATTAAAAAGACATAATAATTTAGGAGGTAAAGGTAGTGTAGCAATGTAAATAAGCTAAATGTTTTTTTGCCAAAATAGGGACACAAATAAATAACTTTTAAAACTGATACATCAAAAAATAGTAGTATAAACATTTTTTAGGCAAATAGAGATGACATCAGATTAATTAAAATCCAAAACTGTTAAAAATTAGATATGACTTTCTCTGGAGAATGGAACTGAGGAACACAGAGACACCTACCACTACTATAGGAAATAAAGACAGTCTTGTCATCCATAAACCCAATCAACCTCTACCCCCAATCCATTGCTTTTCTCCCATGTCGGAAGAAGAGGAGCCCTTCTCCTAGCCAAAGACAACTCTTCTACTTGTTTGGTTTATTTTTATCCTATTTTATCCTGCTTCTCCAGGTATATTCATCATCTGGTATCATCTCCTCCCTGTACTTTCTACTCCTCTTTCTCCATGAGTACATTTCTCTTGCCCTAAAACATAGCTAAGCTTCTCCCACTGATGAAAATTCTTCTTTTCTTCTCAAGTCCACTCTTCCTTCCACAGATGACTGTGGAGTACTTGTTATGAGTTAGACAATGAGAATGCTTTGGCAAATAAAAACAGGCATGGCCTTGCCCTCATGGAGTTTGCAGTCAATGTGGAAGCAGATATAAATAAGCAAATAGTTACAAATTGCAAATAGATTACAAATAAATACATCCTAGGAAACAAACAAATAGAGTACCATGATAAGGAGTAAAAGGAAGGCCCACTAAGTTATTGCAATGAAGGTGAAAACCTTATGAATAGCAGTAATGAAGTAAGGGCTCTTAAAATTCAGTCACTTCCATTGTCTTAGTTCAGGCTGTCATCTTTCATCAGGTTCCAATGAACTCTTAATCAAATTCTCTGCTTGCTAATTTTTGCTTTCAGTCCTTCTCATATGTGGCTACCATGTTTAAGTTTCTAAAACAGGGCAAATATTGTCATTTTCTTACTTAAGTTTGTCAGTGGTTTCTCAAAACCTGCAAGCCCAGATACTTGAGGGTTTGACATGTTTAAATGACAGGTGGTAAAGAAGACACTATGAGGTCTCTATATAAACAGACTAGTGCTGTGAGGAATGCTTTGTACTGACTTAAACCTCCAGAACTTCCTCGGCTTTGTCATTCTTTGCCAGCCAATCTCTGTTTTGTTTTGCTTTGCTTTGCTTGGTCTAACAAAACAAAACAAAACAAAAAACCTTAGACTGAAAAACATCCAATGGAAGAGCCAAGTAACAGCATTGTCTCTGACAACAAGGATATGAGAAAGAAACACTGGGATAGGTTTGGCTGTAGAAGCTGCAAAGTAACTAAAGAATCACTAGAATCTCCATAGAAAGAAAGGGTGACAGAGAGCAGAGAAAGGACAAGACAAGTAGCAAGAAAAGAAAAGTAATACAACTCCCTTCTCCTGCCCCTCTCCTCTAGCTGTTGCAGAGGACAATTCTAACATTCTTCCTTAAAATGCTAATAGGAAAACTAGTCCATGGAAACAAAATGAAAGTGAATTTGGTGAATTTCTCATTTAGTGAAAAGAGTTTCTGTGAATTGAGCATTGAGTGAATTTTCCTCAAGAGGCTAGGGAAATTTGTCATTCTGCATGTTTGCCTTGTTCCACCAGGGAAGAAGTTCATTGCATGGGCCATGGTTAAAGCCAAGGACAGAGGGTTTGTGCCCTACATCCCTTTTAGTAGATGAGCGCATACTGTGTTCCTGGTTGCTTCTGCTTCAACTTGTGGATAGTAGAGGGTGGGTCTAAATTTAGCTCTCCCATGCTGCTCTAAAAGGAACATGGAACTTAGCTAAGGGTCTGACTAGGAGTTTGCCAGAAACTATCTAGACAAAAGAAATGAGGTTACTTGGCAGGGGTGGGCCAGAGCTGCCTTACCAGCTCAGAGAGGTGACTATTAAATTTCCAAAAAAATTTCCAAACCAGTTGTTAAACACATCAAACCAAAAACCAAACCCATTACCACTGAGTCAAGACAAACTCATAGTGACCCTGTAAGAGTAGAACTGCCCTATCTTAGTTATCTAGTGCTGCTATAGCAGAAATACCATAAGTGGATGACTTTAACAAACAGAAATTTATTCTCTCACAGTTTAGGAGGCTAGAAGTACAAATTCAGCTCTAGAAGAAGGTGCCAGTTCTGGAAGAAGGCTTTGTCTCTCTCAGTTCTAGGGGAAGGTCTTTATCTCCTTTCATCATCTGTGGGCTTGGCATCCCTTGGAGATTTACATGTGTCTTGGCATCAAGCTTCCCCTGGGTCTGGAAGGTTGTCAGCTTAGGGAACCCAGGTCCAAAGGATGCCCTCCACTCCTGGCTCTTCTTTCTTGTTCGTAGTCAGGTTCCTCCTTCTCTGCTTGCCTCTCTCTTCTTTTATCTCTTGTAAGATAAAAGGTGATAGGGGCCACATCTCAGGGAAACTCCCTTATATCCAACCAGTCTATGACCTAAGTAAGAGTTGTTGTTGTTATGTGCCATCAAGTCAGACCTGACTCATAGCAACCTCTCCTTCGATTTCCCAGGCAGTATCACTACGGAAGTAGATTGCCCAATCTTCCTTCCAAGGAGTGGCTGGTGGGTTTGAACCGCCAGCCTTCTGGTTAGCAGTCAAGTGCCTTAGGCACTATGCTACCATAGCTCCTTACAACTGAGTGGCTGATGACATCAGATCACATCATGGGGGATGATTACATCATTATTTAACCAAATAACTGCCAAATTACATCATTATATAACTACCAAACCAGTGAGAATCATGTTAACACATGTTTTGGGGGAACACAATTCATTCTATGACACACCCCATAATATTTCCAAGGCTGTGATCATTATGGAAGCATATTGACACATCTTTCTCCTGTGGAGTGACTGATGTGCTGGAAACAGATGTTTTCATTACTATCCAAGCACTTAACCACTGAGCCACCAGGGTGCCTCAATTAAACTTATAATTAAATAAATTCCATGAAAATACAGAAAATACATACTCAAAATTCATCACTCTGTAGTTATTTTACCACATTTTAGTATTATCTATGCTCTTGAGATTATTTGCATCCATTATATTTGTATGATGCATTTCTTCCCAAATCTACAATCAATGACATCATATTGACAACTTGAAAAACCAAGATGGTAGTATATATACCACAGAAATCTGTGAATACTGGAAGTCAGGGCTCCCTCCACCCAGAACCAAATGTTAACCACTTTCCAGCACGCCACTATCTATGTTCTACAAAGTAGAAGGATTCCTTGTCCAAGGAACATAAGCAAGTCACATCTAGACCTGTTCAGTGCCACATCAGCAAGGAAAGAACTACTGTCCATGATTTACACGAGCTGCAGACTTCAGCATCAACACCAGTAGAACACCTCGAGATGGCACCAGTCCTCCTCAGTGGTCACCATTCCAGAGAGCATCCCAGACCAGCCACAACACAGAACAGACCAGGAAGGATTCAAAGACACTAAGGACCCCATATCTCCTTCTACCACCAAAAGAGCACTTAAACTTCATATTCAAATGCCATCTTGGAAAGTGTTATGAAATTAATGTCTACAAAAATATATGTTGTAAATCCTAATCTCTATGCCTGTGGTTATAATCCCATTTGGGAATGAGTTGTCTTTGATATATTAATGAAGCAAGATATTTGTAGGGTGTATCTTGAGTTAATCTCTTTTGATATATAAAAGAGATTAAATAAGCAGCTAGGGAGGAAGAGACACGCCAAGCTATATGAAGATAGCCCAAGAGTAGAAGTTCAAAGGGACAAGGATCTTCCTCTAGAGCCAGCAGAGAGAAAAAGATTTCCTCTAGAGTCAGCACCTTGAATTCAGACTTCTAGCCTTCTAAACTGAGAAAATAAATTTGTTTATTTTCTGCTTATTAAAGACATCTACTTGTGGTATTTCTGTCATAGCAGCACTAGATAACTAAAACAGAGAGAAATGCAGAAATCTGAAAAACTGAGTACTTTATCCATTAGAGATAGGAATTTACCTAAAGAAATGGATCTTTTGGTTTGTTTTTTTTTTCACTTTGTTTTGTTTTTAACAGAATTGAACTAAATTCATCTGGTCAGGTTGAAACTGATGCTATCCCCCAGGGGTATCCCCTTGAGGAAAGTTGGTTGAATTAGGGTTCTCTTTGGTAAAGACAGACCAACTATAAAGGAAAGAAACCATATTTTGCTGTTGTTTTGTACATTTAAGAGTAGTGCTTGTAAGTTATTCCCCTGATAAATATCACAATGGTTATATTTAACATTTATTGAGTGGTTATAGGTCATTTTCCATGCCTCATATCAGTGTGTCTTCCCAAAAACCACTTAAAGTAAACATTGTCAGTATCTTCTGTGCAAATAAAGAAATTGGGGCTCAGAAAATTTATGTAACTTACACAAAATTACACCGGTAAGAAGAGGATAGAAGCAGACCACAAGAAGAAGGTTGATATGACTCCAGGAACTGAGAATTTGTGTTATACTGCCTGTCATCTACCATACCCAAGCCTTCCTCTGTTCTTTTGGCTATCTAAGTACTGCCTGCAGGACTAGAACAAACCAGGACAGAGCATCCCACAGGGAGCTATCCACAAGGGACAACCCGGAAACCAAGTCAAGTCAGGAAGGCTACTATTATGTTAGAGGCTGATCATGAGAGCTCTAGGGCCTAGGAGAAGAAAGGAAATGTCACTGGAAAGGAGACTGAGGTCAGAAGCTAAATGCATTCATCATCATGAAGGTAAATGGGCAACAGAGTTGGCAGCTAATGGAGTTGAGACACAAGCAATAAATGAGATGTGGAGCAGAGAGGTTGAACCATGTAGAACTAAATCCAGGAATATGGTACAAGCATTTGTTTTATGCAATTCTCAACTCATCTTGCCAGGGCAACAGTGGCATCCCAAGGGAGTTAAGCAAGGCAACAGCAGTGCATATCCATGTGTGTCACAGCATTATTCATAATAGCAAAAAGATGAAAACAACCTAAGTGCCATCAACAAATGAATGGATAAACAAACTGTGGGACATACACACAATGGGAATACTATGCAACATTAAAAATTAATGATGAATCTGCAAAACACCTCATAAGGTGGGTGAATCTAGAAGACATTATACTGAGTGAAATTAGTCAATCACAAAAGGACAAATATTGTATGAGATCACAACTGTAAAAAAGTCAAGAAAACGTTAATACAGAGAAAGAATTAGTCTTTGAAGTTTACCAAGGGTCGAGGGGAAGGGAGATTAACTCATTAAACAGAGAGTGTTGTTGTTGTTGTTGGGTGCCATCGAATCATTTCCAACTCATAGAGACCCCACGCACAGCAGAAAGAAACACTGCCTGATCCCGTGCCAGCTCCATGATCCCTGCTATACTTGAGCCCATCATCGCAGCCACCGTGTCAATCCATCCCGTTGAAGGCCTCCCCCTCTTTCGTCGACCCTCCACCTTACCAAGCATGACATCCTTCTCCAGGGAATGGTCCCTTCTGACAACATGACCAAAATAGGTGAGATGAAGTCTGGCCATTCTCGCTTCCAAGGAGCATTTCAGGTGCACTTCCTCCAGGACATACCTGTTAGTTCTTTTAGCAGTCCACGGTACTTTCAGCATTCTTCGCCAGCACCACAACTCAAAAGCATCAACTCTTCTTCAGTCTTTCTTATTCATTGTCCAGCTCTCACATGCATACGAGGCAATTGGAAATATCATGGCTTGTGTCAGGCGCACCTTAGTCCTCAAGGAGACATCCTTGCTCCTCAGCACTTGAAACCGTTCCTTTGCAGTTGACCTTCCCAATGCTACACATCACCTAATGTCCTGACTGCTGCTTCCATTGGCATCAATTGTAGAAACAAGCAACGTGAATTGACGTGATTTGACAATCTCAATCTTCTCTCCATTTATTGTGATGCTGCTCATTGGTCCAGTTGTGAGGATTTTTGTTTTCTTTACATTGAGATATAATCCATACTGCAGACTGTATTCTTCAACCTTCATCAGTAAGTGCCTCAAGTCATCCTCACTTTCAGCAAGCAAAGTTGTATCGTCTGCATATCTCAGGTTGTTAATGATTCTTCCTCCATTCCTGATGTCACGTTTTTCTTCATATAGTCCAGCTTCTCGGATTATTTGCTCAGCATATAGATTGAATAAGTGCGGGGAAAGGCTACAACCCTGTGTAGAGAGGTATTAACTTGGGTGAAAGGAAAGGCAATATACAATAAGGGGGAAGTAAGCATAAAATGATCAAGGCAGAAGAAGACACTAGGAGGAGCACAGGATTTAAAGGCAATAAAGGTAAACACTAGTACACACACAATCCTGCAACAACAGTAATAATAATAAACTGATGAAAAGTTCTTAGTCATAACCAAACACCTTGAGGGAATGAGTCCCTGAGCATGGGGACCCAAGACCATAGTCTTAGAGACATTAAGGTCAACTGGCATAATATAAGTCCACATAGACAATGTTCTGCATCCTACTTTGGTCAGTACTGATTGGGGTCCTAAAAGCTTGTGAGCAGTCATCTAAGGGGCAACTATTGGTTCTCCTCATTTGGAGCAAAGAAGAACAAAGAAAATCAAAGACACAATGACACAATTAGTCCAAAGGACTTATGGACCATGTGAACTCCAGCCTCCACAACCCTGAGACCAGAACTAGATGGAGCCCAGCTACCACTGCTAAGCTCTCTGAAAGTAATCACAATAGAAAGTCCTGGATAGAGTGGAATGAAACTCAAAATCATAAAAAATTGACCAGGGTTACTGGTCTGATAAGAGATTGGTGGAATCCCTGAGACTACGGCCTTTTAAGCAAGGAACTAAACTCATCCCCATGGCTCAACTTTCGGCCAAATGACAGACAGGCCTATAAGGTGAACAATAATATGAGGAAGGTGCCCACCCATTAAAACAATCAACCATACTAGAGCAAAAAAGAGTATTCTCCCAGGGATAAAGATAAGAAGGTGGGAAGGGATGGGAAAGAAGGATGAAGGGAAATGGTAACCACATGGAGGAAGTGGGAAGAGTCTGCTACGTTGTGAGGATTGCAAGGAATGTCACAAAACAAAATGTGCATGAATTATTGAATGGTAAACCTGTAAACTTTGACCCAAATCACAATAAAAGAAAAGAAAAAATAGCATATGTCCCATTCCACCTCCTTTGCAAGTCCAACTCTGCACAGTTTTCACCCAACTTCTATAAATGGTTCTCACAAAGTAGACAGGCCAGAACCTGTTCCAATATTTCTCCCCTTATTTTATTATCATAGAGAAAGTGGGAGAGGCAGAACATGAAGATCTCAAAATATAGATCCCCAGTGAATACAAACAGATTGAGATTCAGAGCAGCACATGAGGGAAGGGAGGGTGCCTAGTGAGCCCTCTTTTGTTTCACTGATTTCCATGGGCGGATGGATGGTTTCTCCCCATTGTTTGCTGCATTGCTTTGGTATTGTACACTGCCCTAGCTCCAGGGAATGAGTCAGCGTCTCCCTCCTCCTTTACTTCCCATCTGCTGATATTGCAGCTCTCTACAATTCTCCTTAATGCCAAGAAAGCCCCCAAACACAATTTGAGTTCAAAGGGACAGTTTTCCATCTCTGTAGCAAAATTTGTTCTTGGGTCTGGTGTAGCAATGGCTTAAGTTTCCTTTCTCTGCTTCCCTGAAAAATGTTACTTATATCCACTCATGTATTCAACAAGCTCCTTCTAAGACAGGCACACAATCAACATGGTGGAGGTACTTTAAAAGCACATTCCATGACCTCCTGTTGCTGATGGCTTGGACAAAGTCAGATGAACAGGACAATACAGGGCAGTGTGGTGAGAAGCCCTGTGGAAGCACCTAGGAAGGGCACCACACACCTGTTAGAGTTGTTGTTGTTGTTGTTAAGTGCCGTCGAGTCGTTTCCGACTCATAGCAACCCCATGCACAGCAGAACGAAACGCTGCCCGATCCCGCGCCAGCCCCACAATCCCTGCTATACTTGAGCCCATCATTGCAGCCACTGTATCAATCCATCTCGTTGAAGGCCTCCCCCTCTTTCGTCGACCCTCCACCCTACCAAGCATGACATCCTTCTCCAGGGAATGGTCCCTTCTTACAACATGACCGAAGTAGGTGAGACAATCTGGCCATTCTTGCTTCCAAGGAGCACCCTGTTAGAGTAGTTAGGGACAGATTTCCTGAGCTAAAACACTGAGGTGAGTGTTGAAGGCTGCATCAGAGTCATGGAAGAGATATTAGAGAGAATGGAAGTTTCTCCAAAGGTGATGGAAGAGATGTCTGAAAATGGGAATACCTAGAGCACCTAGGGTTGTTTAGCATGACCAGAGCAATCTTCCTGTGATGCAAGCCCCAAAACTGCTGATGGATATTCTAAATGCCTAGGATCCTGTCAATTTTCTAGATCAGCATCCTAAATCCTGAGTTTTTAGACTAATGATACTTGCATCCCATTTGGTTTGGGTTGTTATGTGGCAGTCTCCCAGTTTGGGAAAAATTTCTTGGATCCAAATCTCTACAGAGCTGAATGAGCAGCCCTGTTTCAGCAGCTTGCCTTCTTCTGGCCCTTTGCCCTGCCTAGATATCTGCTGCTTCCAGAAACCCCGTTCCAATATGTGTCCCTCAGATGCTTCCTTCCTCTCAGGAGGGCTCATGAGGGGAAGTTGCTGCCCAAAACTACATTCTCACTTGATTCAAGAAATTATAAGAAAGATAGAGGAAGTTGGACTGTAGGACCAGTGGAAGTCCTTGTAACCACAACCAGTATCCCCTCAAAATTCCACTTTAGTATTTCATCCCTTTATCTTAATACATTGGTTATCTATTAATCTGAGACTCATCCCAGGAAAAAAAACAACACTTGGGGTAAATAAATTCCAACAATTTTATATTTTGATGGAAAAATAACATAACATGAGGAATATTAAAGTGGAAACCATTGAGGAAATGAAATGGTGCAGGCTGCTAACCAGAAGGTTGGAGTTTTGAGTCCACCCAAAGGTTCCTGAGAGGAAAGACCTGGCAATATACTTCTAAAAAATTAGCCATTGAAAACCCTATGGAGCCCAGCTTTACTCCGACACGATATATTTTTGTTTGTTTGAACAGAAATTTATCTTCTCACAGTTTGTTGTTGTTGTGTGCCGTCTAGTCGGACCCGACTCATAGCAACCCCTCCTTGGGTTTCCGAGACAGTATCACTACAGAAGTAGATTGCCCTGTCTTCCTTCGAGAAGTGGCTGGCTGGTGGGTTTGAACCTCCAGACTTCTGGTTAGCAGTCAAGTGCCTTAGCCAGTATGCTACCAGAGCTCCCAGTTTAGGAAGTAGAAATCTGAACTCAGGGCACTAGTTCTAGGGAAAAGTTTTCTCTCTCTGTTGCCAGTGGGAGAAGTCCTTTGTCTCTTCGGCTTCTGCTCTTCGCTTTCCTGTTAAACTTCATGTGGCATGTATCCTCCCCTGTGTTTGTGCCTCCTTCTCTATACCTAATCCGCTCTTTTTATATATCAAAAGTGATTGGTTTAAAACATACCTTACACTGATATGGCACCATTAACATAACAAGGGAGGGGATCACATCCACATGGATAGGATAGGGATTAGGATTTACAAAACATGTTTTAAAGGACACAATTTAAACCACAACAGTGAGAGAACAAGAAAATTCCAAAACAAAGCCACATAGATGGAGAATTCTATGGGAAGTGTATGTTAACATGAAAAGAATGCAGTCCAAATCAAGGACAGGAGAAAAGATAACAAAGTATACATGGTATCAAAATTACATGTGGTCCATAGCAAAGCATTTTGATTTTAGCTAACTTGTGACAAAGTCTAGCCAAAGGCCAATCGAATGAGCACATTCTTCTGCTGTCTTCTATACACAACTTTCAGCTAACTCACATCCTCAGCAAGGCCGCTCCAGCATAGAACACACTTGTAACTGGGAGAGGCATCACCTTTCCTACATAATACATGGAGGGAGTTGAGCTCTGCTCATTTCCACAGCTAAAATTAAATTTCCTCTAGATTGCCTTTGTGAATTCCTTCTGAAGTTACTCCTCCGCCCCTCCCTCCCTCATTTTCTCAGGGGAAATAGTAAACTGAACAAAGAGTCCAATTATTCTCCATGTGTAGGGAAAAGGGACTAAAGTAACTCTGAGAAAAGAAATCATTCCAGAATTAATTCATGGCATGAAAAATTCTACACACACACCCCCCACCTTCAGGAGCCTCCATCTTAAAAACAGTTTCAATAACAACCCACTAAAAAGGCAAATCCAGTTCCAGCACAGATGAGGACACATAATTTCAAGTTGTCTACTGGTACACCCTGACAGCCGTTTTCTGCATATTTCATTCATATAATGCCCAACAGGAAATTATAGCTTAAGATTTTAGAGATCAACCCACCGTTGAGGAAATGGTTTGGTCACATTGTTTACACAGCATTGAGACATTCATCTTTCCAATCTAGAAAAATGTCAGAGGGGCTATTTACTACCCATGTGCATCTCCTGACAAAAAATGGAGAAGAAAATATTACTGTAGCTGAGATGATTAGAATAAAACCGATGCACACTCACTCAGGAATTTTTTTTGAAGCACCATCGGGGACTACTTACAGAATTTAATTGTAAGTAGTAAATTTTGAAAACAAAGCTACCTTGAAAACATTATTTATTTTTCTCTATGAGCTTTGGAAAGTATTGATTTGGAAATACGAATTTATTTGCCCACTGAGCCTTCTGGAAAACATGTTCTGATTTTCTTTATAATCCCAACCTTTCTTTCTGAGTTTATATGGCAGCTAACTTCTTTCAGTATCACATCCCCATTTCTTCATCTAAGGCTAACAAAAGGTGCAATTATAACTCTTCAAGCTTTACAAATACCTGTGCTCAGGCTTCCTGGAAAAAGAAGAACTATAACTCCACATGGGGAAGATTGGTCAGTAAGAAGGACTGTAGGTCACTTTAGCAAGAAATAAGGAGTTTGCCTTGGAGGAAAAGAGAGCTAGTTAAACAAGAACATACTAGGGTATGCAGTGAAGAACTTCTTTTACAATGCCTAACAAATTCTGAAACTGACTGCCAAGTAATATCTAATATAGGAAATGTTTAACAGAATTATTCATATTATATTGCCATTTATTTTAAGTGATTTAAAGCAGAAGGAGGCTTAAAATGATGAAAGTCCTTAACCACACTAGAGAGAAAAGTACTCACAAATCACCTATATTATGGAAGTTTACTGAAAAGACACATAAAAATATGGGCTCAAACAAGAATTCCTCACCAGCCTCATAGTCACCTGGATTCTAGTTCTTCCAATGCTGAGTTATCCTGCAGACTTCCAGTAGCATAGTAGGTATAACTCAACATGAAGACCACAAGGCCAGCCTGAATGTCCATCTTTGTTTGTTCAGCTAGCGTTTCTAACTTCAAAAAGAAGAAATTTGATGGGCAAATTTTATATCACTTTGCATGAAGTGACCTTGTAAGGTGGAAAACAGGCAAAGGTGTATTTGTGCACCAACTCACCCTCATCCATATATAGACTCCCTGGTTAGATTAATAGTGACTAGCACAGAAGGATTTGTTTGGTTAGGGAATAATGCTATGTGTATTGTATTAGATTATGCAGGAAAGGATGGTTGGGGTTACTTTTCTTAAAAGGTTTACTTTGTCGCAAAAATATCTAGGATAAATAAGAATGAAAAAAAAAAGAGAAGGATTGATATATGTAACACAGGTGAAAAAAAATGTTAATATTTCCAATATAAAAAGTACTCTAGTAAGTAAATAAGGGTGAAAAATGCAATAGAAAAAGCAACAAAAGCCATTTGTCTTTTTGGAGAGCCTACCCAGGTTCTGAACATCCACATGCAAATATTGATGGACAGCAAGGCCACATTTTACAATACCAAAGCCTAAGGGACCAGAGACTCTTGCTCTTACCCACTGATTGCCACAGGACGAGGGTCAATCAGATGCTCCCACCCAGGACTCTGAATCTTGAGGGATGGATGCAAAGACATAGGGGCAATGAAATTTATTCATAGCAGCACTGAGCGTCCCAAGACAGTGGCAGTGGGTTGTGCCAGGCATATTAACCTACAACCCCTGTGCTGTCAGATTTACTTCATTTCTCATTGCTCAGCCCACCTTTCCCTACCTTGGTTCTTCAGCATTTTCGTTGATTCTGTAAACTTCCCCATATCCTTCCACCAAAATCAATTGTTATCTAGGCTAGCCAGTCTTGAGTTTTGTTGTCCGCAATTAAGAGCTCTGACTAATAATGTATATAAATAGACAATTCCCAAATAAAGAAATGGGTGTGGATAATAAACATAGAGAAAGATGCTCAACCATACTAATAAGCAAATAAAGGTAAATAAAGAGAATAAAATATCTTTTTACTAGATTAGCAATGATTAGAAGAGTTCGTAGAATGCAGTATAGCTAAAAGTGTAGGGAAACAATCTAACTATGGGAGATGAATAGATGCAACTTTTGCAGAAGGCAAAGAAGAAATGTATACCAACATCTTAAATGTGTATACAATTTCACCAGCAATTTCACAACAAGCAATTTATCTTAAAGAGACAGTCAAGGGCACAAACATGTTCATGAGATCAATGTTTATAATTTTTTTAAAAAATGGAAACTCTTTAAACATCCATCAGTAAAGAATAGTTAAACAAATTATAGTAAGTTCTTAAAATGAACAATGCAACAGTTTAAAAAGCCAGGTCATATCCATATTTACTCAGAAACTTTTCCAAAGCATGCATGGAGGATAAGAAACAGTTGTAAAATGATAAATATTGTGCCATTTCACATATAAATCACAGCAGGCAGAATCTAAGATGGCCCGCATGATTTCCATCTCCTAGTGTTAGACCCAAGATTATAGTAAAAGGATTTTACTGATACAATTAAGCTACTAACCAGTTAACATTGAGTTAATCACAAGGAAGATTGTCCAGGTGGGCCTACCTTAACCATTTGTGCCCTTTAAAAGTACAGAGTTTTCTCTCTTTTTTTTCAGCTGGTAGCAGAGAGGAAGGCAGAAATCCAAAGACCAATAAGGTTTTCATATTTCCTTGCTGGCTTAAATATAAGGGGCTGCACAGAAAGAATCCGACAGTGGGCTTGAGGAGGTAAGATATCTGATGGCTGATAACCAACCAGAAAATGAGATCTTAGACCTACAACCACAAGGAAATAAAATATACCAATAATTGGAATGTGCTTGGAAGTGGATTATTCCCCAGAGTCTCCAGATAAAAGTCCAGTTAGCTAACAACTTAATTTCAGCCTTGGGAGACTCTAAGTGTAGAACGTGTCAAGCCTGCCATAGACATGAGCAACAAATAAAATCAGGAAAAAATACACACACACACACATATAGATACAGATATAGATAGGTAGATAGATAGATAGATAGACAGAGAGACAGATAGATAGGTAGATAGATACTGTGAGAGTGCCACAGGATTGTGCAATGTTTTATTCTGTTGTACATAGGGTCTCTATGAAACAGAATCGATTCAATGGCAGCAATATATGTGTGTGTGTGTGTTCTTGTTAGATGCTGTGGTAGTTAAGTTTGTGTGTCAACTTAGCTAGGCCTGGTTGAGTGGCTGGGCAGCTGGATGAAGTTATTCCCTATGGTGAGATTGGTAATTATCTCCACAGTAGAATGTATTGGAGCAGCTGAGTAGCTGTTTTAAGGATGCGGTCTGCTTCCCGTATATAAGACACAGCTTTGGGAATGGTCTCTAGCTTATACAATGCTTGAATCCTGCATGTAGCCATGTCAGCAGCCTCCCATACTCTGCCGACATTGGGACTTTCAATGGACCTGAATTAATGACCTGCCGTGTGGTTTGGTAACATCAGGACTGTCCCATTTTCTTTGTTGATCTTGGGCTTGTTAGCCTCAGCAGCCAGTAGCTGCCTGAGTGAAGAGATGCCTCTAACTTCAGCGAGCCAGGAGCAAGAGGCAGAGCTGAAGCCCAAGGTCGTGGGGCTTTCCCCAGGCCCTAGAGCCTGGCACTTTGAACTTGGACTTCTAGCCTCCTGAACTGTAAGAGAATAAACTCCTGTGTGTTAAAGCCATTCCATTTGTGGTATATCTTCTGTCAGAGTGACACTAGGTAACCAGAACAAATTCTGACTCACAGAGACCCTGTGAACAACAGAACAAAACACTGGCCAGTCCTGCACCATCCTCACGATCCTTGCTATGCTTGAACCCATGTTGCAGCGACTGTGTCAATCCATCTCATTAGGGTTCCTCCTCTTTTCCACTGGCCCTCACCTTTACCAAGCATGATATGATATCCTTCTCCAGGAACTGGTCCCCCTTGATAACATGACCAAAGAAACAGAATGAAGTCTTGCCATTCTTGTTTCAAAGGAGCATTCTGGTTGTACTTCTTCCAAAACATTTGTTCATTGTTCTAGTAGTCCATTGTATATTCAGTGTTTTTCACCAACATCATAATTCAAATGCATCAATTCTTCTGCAGTTTTCCTTATTCATTGTCCAGCTCTCACAAACATAGGAGGGTACTGAAAATATCATGCCTCAGGTTAGATGCACTTTAGTCTTCAAAGTGACATCTTTCCTTTTTAACACTTTAAAGAGGTCTTTTGCAGATTTGCCCAATGCAACACATCATTTGATTTCTTGACTGCTGCTTCCATGGGTGTTGACTGTGGATGCAAGTAAAATGAAATCCCTGATAGCTTCTATCTTTTCTCCATTTATCATGATGTTGCTTATTGGTCCAGTTGTGTGGATTTTGTTTTCTTTATGTTTAGCCATACTGGAGGCTGTAGTCTATGATCTTCATCATTTAATGCTTCAGGTCTCCATTTTCAACAAGAATCAAGATTGAGTCATCTGCACACCACAGGTTAATGAGTCTTCCTCCACTCCTGATGCCATATTATTTTTCATATAATCCAGTTTCTCAGATTATTTGCTTAGTGTACAGATTGAATATGTGAAAGGATACAACCCCAATGCATACCTTTCCTGATTTTAAACCATGCAGTATACTTTGGTTCTGTTCAAATGACTACCCCATCTATGTACAGGTTCCCCACGAGCCCAATTAAGTGGTCTGGGATTCCCATTCTTCACAATGTTACCCGTAATGTGTTATGGTCCACACAGCCATATGCCTTCTCATAGTCAATAAAATACAGATAAACATCATTCTGGTATTCTCTGCTTTCAGTCAAGATCCATCTGATAGCAGTGAAGTCTCTCATTCCATGTCGTCTTCTGAATCTGATTTAAATTTCTGGAAGTTCCCTGTCTATGTACTGCTGCAACCATTTTTGAATTATATTCAGCAAAATTTTACTTGCGTGTGATACTAATCATATTGTTAAATAATTTATACATTCTGTTGTATTACCTTTCTTTGGAAAGGGCACAGATATGGATCTCTTCCAGCCAGTTGGCCAAGTGGCTGTCTTCTAAATTCCTTGCCATAAATGAGAGAGAGTTTCCAGAGTTGTATCCATTTTTTGAAACCTCTCATTGGGTATTCCGTCAATTCCTAGAGACTGGTTTTTTGCCAATTCTTTCAGGATAGTTTGTATTTCTTCCTTCAATATCATCAGTTCTTGATCATATTCTACTTCCTGAAATGGGTGAATATTGACAATTGTTTTTGGTACAGTGACTGTGTATGTCTTCCACCTTCTTTTGATTCTTGCTACATCATTCAATACTTTGCCCTTAGAATGCTTCAGTATTGCAACTTGAGGCTTGAATTTTTCTTCAGTTCTTTCAGCTTGAGAAATGCCTGTTCTTCCCCTTTGATTTTCTAACTCCAGGTCTGTACATTTCATTATAATACTTTACTTTGTCTTCTCCAGCCCCCCTTTGAAATCCCCTACTCACATTTTCACTTCATCCTTTCTTCCATTCACTTTTTTGTTTTTTAACTTTTTTGTGTGATTTGGGTGAAATCTTACAAATCAGATTCATTTTACATTCAAAGTTCATATACACATTTGGTTTTGTTATACTTGGTTACATTCCCTGCAGTGTAACAACTCACCTCCCATTTCCTCCCTGTGGTTACCTTTTTCCTGTGTCCTTCTTGCCTATGCATTCCTGTCTCTCTACCTTTCTCTCTGTGTAAATGCTGCCTTTCTGATCCCCCATGGTTGATTGTTCTAAGGAGTGCATCTCGCTGGGACAGGTGTTCAGCTCATAGGCCTTTCTATTGTTTGGCTGAGAGTTAAGCCACAGGAATGAGATCAATTCCAGGCCAAAGGGTGACTCAGGGCCATAGTCTCAGGGTTTTCACCAGTCTCTATAAGGCCAGTAAGGCTGGTCTTTTTTATGATTTTGAATTTTGTTCCACATTTTTCTCCCAGTCTATCCAGGATGTCCAATATTGGACATCGAAGCAGTAGGCATTTGTAGCTGGCACCATCTAGCTCTTCTGGTCTCTGGGTCATATCATTTGAAGTTCTCATTGTCCATTAGTCCTTTGTTTCCATGTATCTTTGATTTTCTTCACTTTTCTTTGTTCTGGAGGAGGAGAGACTTATAGTTGCCATAGATGGCCACTCTCGAGCTTTTAAGACCCCAATCACTACTCACCAAAGTAAGATGTAGAACAATATTTTTGTATACCATACTGTGCCAATTGAGCTTGATCTCCCCTGCAACTGTGGTCCCCAGATCACAGGCCCAGAGACCTACTCCCTCAAGGTGCTTATTTGTGGCTAAGAGGTTATCCTAACTTTGAGTCCTGTTATATTTAAAGTAAGGAGCTCTGGTGGTGTAGTGCCTAAGGCATTTGACTGCTCACCAGAAGGTTGGTGGTTCAAACCCACCGGACACTCTGCAGAAGGAAGACTGGGCAATCTACTTCCATAAAGATTTACCACCTCAGAAACCCAAAGGGGGTTGTTATGAGTTGGTATCGACTCGATGGCAGTGTGTTTGGTTTTTTTTTTTTTTGGTATGTTAATTTGCATATGGACTTTTTTATAGCACATACAAATACATATGTAAGAATATGATCTTCCAAACCTATGTATGGTCATGGGTATACTCCCATTTGCATACCCACACCTGTCTACCTATGTACCCACCCATAGGTTATTATTGTTTGCTGTTTGTTACTGATAATGCAGTATTGTGTCTGCAGTGGCATTTGCCTTTATTGTCTGTTCCTCTTGTGCACCTCTCTGTGTCTTCCTTTTCCTTGGTGATATTGTTCTAGTTATACGTTTTGATTATATTGTTTTCCTTTCACCTATATGAAACCTGTCTCTTCTTTACCCATCTACTTTTCCTCCCTCCTTTCCCCTCCCATTCTTGGAACAAACAAAGAAAATTTCCTTCCCTGTGTAAGCATTTCCTTGACTTTTTATAATAATGGACTCATACAATATTTGTACTTCTGTAATTGACATATTTCACTCAGCATAATGTCCTCTAAGTTATGAGGTGATTCTCTGATTCTTCACTATTTTTTAATGTTACATAGTATTCCAATGTGTGTATGTACCATAGTTTGCTTATCCATTCATCTATTAATGGGCTCTTCCATTCACTTTAACTACTCCCCATTCAGAACAAGTTTCAGAGTCTCTTCTGACATCGCTTTTGATCTTTTCTTCCCTTCTTGTCTTTTTAATGACCCTTTGCTTTCTTCATGTATGACATTCTTGATGCCATCCCACAACTTGTCTGGTCTTCAGTCGTTGGTATTCAATGTGTTAAATCTATTCTTCAGATGGTCTCTAAATTCAGTTGGGATATGCTCTAAGTCTTATTTTGGCTCTTGTGGACTTGTTTTAATTTTCTTCAGCTTCAACTTAAATTTGCACAAGAGCAATTGATGGTCTGTTCCAGAGTCAGCCCCTGGCCTTGTTCTGACTGATGACATTGAGCTTCTCCATCACCTCTTTTCCACAGTTGTAGTCAATTTGATTCCTATATATTTCATTTGGTGAGGTCCATGTGTATAGCTCCCATTTATGTTGTGGAAAAAAACTATTTCCAATGAATATGTCAAATACAGTCTTGCAAAATTTTATCATGTGCTCTTTGGCGTCATTTTTATCACCAAGGCAATATTTTCCAACTGCCAATGCTTCTTCTCTGTTTCCAACTTTTGCATTTTGATTATTAATAATTATCAATGCATTTTGATTGCATGTTTAGTGAATTTCAAAGACTCCAGAAGTTGGTAAAAATCTTCAATTTCATCTTTGGTTTTAGTGATTGGTCCTTAATTTGAATAGTAGTCATATTAACCCATCTTCCTTGTAGGTGTATGCATATTACCACTAGCACTGGACTTCAGGATAGATCTTAAAATGTTCTTTTTGATAATGAATGCAATGCCATTCCTCTGCAATTTGTCATTCCCAGCATAGTAGACCATATGGCTGTCTGATTCAAAACAGCCAATACCAGTCAATGTTTATATCACCAAAACCAAAATCACCGTCATCAAGTCAATTCTGACTCACAGCAACCTTACAGGACAGAGTTGAACTGCCCTGTAGGGTTTCCAAGGCTGTAAGTCTTTGCAGAAGCAGGCTGCCACATCTTTCTCCTGCAGAGTGACTGGGGGTTCAAACTCCCAAACTTTTGGGGATATATATATATATATGGATATGGATATATACATATATATGGATATGGATATATATAGAGAGAGAGAGAGAGAGAGATGACATATGATCATGTGATCACCATTCCTTCTTGTTAGACCCATGATTATGTTACAGTTGGAATATATATATATATATATATATATATATATACATACATATGTGTATGTGTATATATACAGGTGTGTGTGTGTGTGTATGCTGGTATAGTGAATAAGGCATTTGGCTGCTAACTATAAAGTCAGTGGTTCAAATCCATCATTCACTCAATGGAAGGAAGATGGGGCAATCTACTTCCATAAAGATTTATAGCCTCAGAAACCCAATGGAGGGAGGTCACTATGAGTTGGAATCAACTTAATGACAGAGTTTTTGTTTGGTTTATGTATATATGTATGCAGGTATATATATATATATATGGAACTCTAGTGGAATACAGGCCACTAGAGTTTGAGCAAGGAAAGTGAAGTTTTAGGTTCATCTTAGGTTTTCATTCATTTCCTCTGCCTGAATCAAGAAGAATTTAAAATGTAGAAAAAAGGTTGATAGAATCAAGAAAGCTAGCCTCAAATGCAATGTTAGCAATTGCTTATCAACTGCTCTAGACTACACATTTGAGAAATGGAGACCTGGCAGCACAGTGGTCAGAGCTCTAGGCTGCTAACTAAAAAGTTAGCATTTTGAGTTTCAAAGACATTTGACTCTTAACCAGAAGGTTGACAGTTCAAACCTACTAGCTACTTCATGGAAGGAAGACTGGGCAATCTACTTCCATAAAGATTTACTGCCTTGGAAACCCAAAGAGGGTTGCTGTGAGTCAGAATTGACTTGATGGCAATGAGGTTGGCTTTTTATTTATTTATTTATTTTTTTGCTGTGGGAGAAAGATGTAGCTGTCTGCTCCTATGAAGATTTACAGCCTTGGAAAACCCATGAGTCAGTTCTATTTTGTCTTTTAGGTTTATTATTATTTGGAATCCTTTAGGCCTTGTTTTGGCAGAAGATATTGAACTTCTCCATTGCCTCTTGTCACAGATGTAGTCGATCTGATTCCTGTGTACTCCATCTGGTGAAGTCCATGTGTATAGAACTATTTATGTTGTTGAAGAAAGGTATTTGCAATGACTAATTCTATCTGCAATCTTCAATGTCATTCCTATCACCAAGGCCATATTTTCCAACTACTGGTGATCTTTCTTTGTTTCCAACTTTTGCATTCCAATCACCAGTGATAATCAGCACATCTTAATTGCATGTTTAGTCAATTTCAGGTTGCGGAAGTTGGTAAAAAATCTTCAGTTACCTCATCTTGGGCTTTGGTGGTTGGTGGATAAATTTGAATAATAGTAGTATTGACTGGTCTTCCTTGTAGGCATATGGATAATATCCTGTCACTGACAGCATGTATTTCAGGATAGATCTGGAAATGTTCTTTGTGATGATGAATGCCATGCCATTCCTCTTCAATTTGTCATTCCTGAAATAGTTGATCATATGATTGTCTGATTCAAAATGGCCAAAACCAGTTCATTTTAGCTCACTAATACCTAGGATCAGAAGGAAGTTTGAGCAATCTACTTCTGTAGTGATACTGCCTCGAAAACCCAAGGAGGGGTTGCTATGAGTCAGGTCTGACTCGACGGCACATAACTACAACAACAACAATGCCTAGGGTCTCAATCTGTATGCATTCCATTTCATTTTTGACAACTTCCAATCTAGATTCATACTTTATACATTCCATGTTCCGATTATTAACAGATATTTGCAGCTGTTTCTTCTCATTTTGAGTCATGCTACATCAGCAAATGGAGGTCCTGAAAGTTTTACTCCATCCATGTCATTAAGATCAGCTCTACTCTGAGGAGGCAGGTCTTCTTCAGTTGTATTTGGAGTGCCTTCTGAGCTGAGGGGCTCATCTTCTGGAACTATATCAGACAATGTTTCAGGGCTATTCATAAAGTTTTTCACTAATACATCATTCACTGCTATTCATCAGGTTTTTACTGGCAAATTTTTTGAGAAGTGGATGGGCCCCTTCCTTATTCCTAGTCTGTCTTAGTCTGGACCTCTGCTGAAACCTGTCCACCATGCCTGACCCTGGTATTTGAAATACCGGTGGCATAGCCTCCAGCCTCATAGCAACACACAAGCCACCACAGTACAACGAACTGACAGATGAGTGGTAGTATAGAAGTATTTATTTTAAACAGAAAATTCAACACAGTAATATTTTAAATCTTTGATTGTTAATGAACCAAACATCTGTATGTTGTTGTTATTGTTGTTATGTGCCGTCGAGTCGGACCCGACTCATAGCAACCCCTCCTTGGGTTTCTGAGGCGGTATCACTACAGAAGTAGATTGCCCAACCTTTGCATTCATCATTTATGTAATCCTGACAATAACCCTGATGACATTATAGACAGGGAAATTGAGGTTTGATTAGTAAGCAGTAGAACTGGGACCTGAATCTATGCTTCAAACACATCTAATTCTAGCATATGTCAATGTAAAACAGCTACCTTCAATGATCATATGTTAAAGTACAATTCCAATAACTATTACCAACTGAGGGGAGACTCATATGAAATGCTGAAATCTGAATTTTATTTATTTATTTATTTATTTTAAGAAACACAGGTTTATTTTACATAATATGAGAACAACATGCATCCTAGAAGTCCAAGCTGCACTGAAGGAATTAGTGGAAAACAAGGCTCCTGAAATTGACAGAATACTCACTGAGATGTTTCAACAAACAGATACAGCACTGGAGGAACTCATTCATTTATGTCAAGAAACTTGGAAAACAGCTACCTGACCAACTGAATGAAAGAGAAATATATTTGTGCCCATTCCAAGAAAGGTGATCCAACAGAATGTGGAAATGATTGAAAAATATCATTAATATCACATGAAAGTAAAATTTTGTTGAATATTATTAAAAAAATGCTTGCAGCAGTATACTGAAAAGGGAACTGCCATAAATTCAAGCCAGATTCAGAAGAGGACATGAAATGAAGGATATCATTGATGATGTCTGATGGATCTTGGCTGAAAGCAGTGAATACCAGAAAAATGTTTGCCTGTGTTTTATTGACTATGAAAAGACATTTGACTGTGTAGAGCATAGCAAATTATGGATAACATTGAGAAGAATGGGAATTTCAGAACACTTAAATCTGCTCATGAGGAACCTGTACATAGACCAAGAGGCAGTCATTCAAACAGAACAAGGGAATATTGCATGGTTCAAAATCCAGAAAGGTGTGCATCAGGGTTGTATACTTTCATCACATTTATTCAATCTGTATGCTGAGCAAATAATCCATGAAACTGGACTATATGAAGAAAAGCATGGCATCAGGATTGGAAGAAAGCTCATTAACATCCTGAGATTTACAGATGACACAGCCTTGCTTCCAGAAAATGAAAACGACTTGAAGCATTAACTGATGTAGATCAAAGACGATAGCCTTCAGTATGGATTATACCTTAACATAAAGAAAACAAAAATCCTCACAACTGGGCCAGTAAGCAACATCATAATAAATGGAGAAAATATTGAAGTTGTCAAGAATTTCATTTTTCTTGGATTCACAATCAATGTCCATGGAACCAGCAGTCAAGAAATCAGATGATGTATTGCATTGGGTAAATCTTCTGCAAAAGATGTCTTTCAAGTGTTAAAGAGCAAAGATGTCACTTTGAAGACTAAGGTGCACCTGACTCAAGCCATGGCTTTTTTGATAGCCTCATGTGTGTGTGAGAGCTAAACAATGAATAAGAAAGACTATAAAAGAACTGATACATTTGAATTGTGTTGGTGAAGAATATTGAATATGTCATAGACTACTAGAAGAATGAACAAATCTTTCTTGTAGGGAGTATAGCCAGAATGCTTCTTAGAAGCAAGAATGATGGGACTTCGTCTCTCATACTTTTGTCAAGTTGTCAGAAGGGGCTAGTCCCTGGAGAAGGACATCATGCTTAATAAAGCAGAGGGTCAGTAAAAATGGGGAAGATCCTTACAAAAAAAGGCAGGAAGGCTGCATCTCCCAACCTCCTTTAACCACACAAGAGGAAGACAGAATCACTAGCAGTAACCCAAGGCCTATTACTACAAGGCCAGACATACTTCTTCCCTCCAGCCCTTTCACCAACTGTTCCTCCCAAAGCACCCACCACCTCTCTCCTGGGTTTGATAATGCACTGCAGTGGCCATACAGAGCTCACAGATTATGGGGTTTATTAGGAAAGCACCACAGGTTACAATTCAAGTTCAGGGAAAATGCTCAGTCTCTCTCCCAGCCCACCGTCCCTCAGCCAACAGTCTCTCACAGTCTCTTTCCCAGCAGTGCTGGTCCCTCGGTGTCTCACTCAGC
>NW_006921592.1:4138189-4142373 GCF_000298275.1 Orycteropus afer afer | reverse complement strand
CATAACATCAGAATCCTAAACACCTAAGAGAGAGTGGGAACCTCCCAGAACATTGTTTTGTGCCACTCCCAACAGAAATACCCCAGGTGGACAACTTTAGCAATCAGGAGCTCCTCAGTTGCTCATGGCAAACTCCACCTTGGAGTTTACAAAGACTTATGGGTAGAAAAGCCACACTAAGTAATTTACCACATGCAACCCTCAATGAGATGGATTGACAAAATGGCTGCAACATGAGCTCAAGCATAGTAATTATTCATAAGGACAGCACAGGACTAGGCAGTGTTTCATTCTGTTGTACATAGGGTCACTATGAGTCAGAGCCAACTTGAAGGCACCTAGCAACAACAATATGCTTTCTCGTAGAGACTTAAATACTTTCCCTACATTTTTCTTTGCATCATTCATTTGTATAGCTAATTCTTTTCTCATAGATTATGCAGCAAAAT
Source organism: Orycteropus afer afer (assembly GCF_000298275.1). NCBI lineage: Eukaryota > Metazoa > Chordata > Mammalia > Tubulidentata > Orycteropodidae > Orycteropus > Orycteropus afer. The sequence continues at coordinate 4,141,924 of NW_006921592.1, read as the reverse complement.
GGCATTTGTGAAAGTAGCTGCAGAAATTGGATAAAAATTATTTAAAAAATAAAAACTTCAGGGCAGCACTTGTCTAACCCATCACAAATTCTATTTCTGAAATTAAATACAATAAAATCCTTTTTGACATTATTTCATAGGACAAGAACTCCAAAACCAAACCAAACTCACTGCCATCAATTTGATTCTGACTCATAGCAACCCCCATGGGATTTCCAAGGCTGCAAATCTTTGTGGAAGCAGACTGCCTCATCTTTCTTCCACACCACCAACCTTCTGGTTAGCAGCTAAATGCCTTAACCACTATACTACCAGAACTTCTTAGGAAAAGAACTATTACCTAATAAATGAGCTGACAGTGTTCAGACCAACTTTGGCTACTTGTAACTATGACTCTTCTGTGTGCAGTACCTGATGCATAGTAGAGATGTAAATCAATGGCATTAACTATGACAGTCTAGCACATAGTCTATTCTTTTCCTTAAATATTTATATCTTAACAAATCTATATAGGAAAGAAAAACAATCCAGAATCTTTGGCTCACAAATGAGATATTCTATTATCATTGTATATTCCCAGATCCTTCTTGAGCACATAAGGCTCTGAGTTTAACATGTTTTTTAGAACATGAAAAGTAGCCATGAGAGAAAGTTTAAACTTCATCTCTTTGACAACATATATCTGGCTCAATGGTCAGGTGTCATAGTGGTAGATACATGCCATCAGTAACTTTCAAAACAGAACTGCCCCTTCTGAGATTTAAACTCAAGACTTTCAGATCATGAGACTAATGTGTTGCCTACTGTGCTAAGAAGGCAGATAAGACATGTCTTTTAGCAAGCATCATACTTTTATCACAAATTCCATCTTGTGATGGAAACTCAGTAGAACATATTTTCTTTACATGCAAAAACATTTCTCAAATTAGAATCACTAAAGATTCTGAACTCTTCTGTTTCTCAGAAGAAAAATATTATCTAGGATGTGAAGAATAAATGTTGTCTTATTATTAAAGTGAAAACACTGAGGTTAATGATATTTGTAGGTCCTGTTGAGGCTCTCTTCCTGCTGTGATGCATGGTGTGCCTCACCTTTCAGAGAAGCAAAGCCAAATAAATGCTCCCTTCTCTGTTTTGAAAGGTATACCATACTTCTACAAGTCTGCCAGGTTGAGACCTCTCTTTTGTCAATAGGAGCATAAATGGAAACAACAGTTTCTGGAAGGTTTTTCTGGATAATGGCTCACTCGTGTTATATGAGCAGTGGGAGGTGTTCTTCCTTCTTTGTCTAGTTGATGGAAAGTAGGTAGTGAGAAGAGAAAATCCACTTGATCTTGTGAAGAATGTCCTTGATGACAGTTACTCTTCTCTGCTAGCTAATTTCAAAGGTTACTAATATTCACTTTAGCACAAGGTCCAACTGATCCATGCCAATAAGATAACCATAGAAAATAGGGAGATAAAACACTAACAAGTCTGGGGGGGGGGGGAAAGCATAAAAATAATCTACAGAGGACTTACTATGCTTTGTAAATACCAATAAAAATAATAACAACTCAAATCAATTGAAGGAGCTCTGGTGGCATAGTGCCTAAGGCCTGCTAACCAGAAGGTTAGCAGTTCAACCACATCAGCCACTCTGCAGAAGGAAGACTGGGCAATCTACTTCCGTAAAGATTTACCACCTCAGAAACCCAGAGGGGGTTGCTGTGTATTGACCACTAACCATGTGCTAGTCACTATCATGAGTGCTTTACATGTCTTAATTTATTTAATTATCTCAACTTTATTAAATAGGAACTGTGGTTATTCTCATTTAACATCCAGGAGCCAGAGCACAAAGAGGTCAAGGAACTTGCCCAAGATTACACTGACAATAAGTAGCAGAGCCAGAACTTGAATACAGGCAGGCTGGTTCCAGAACCTTATTCATAAAAACCTTTCTGCCACTGTCTAATTAAATCTTCACAACAAGCTCCAGCTCTTTTATCATTTCACTATTACCACCATTTTAGAAATAACCAGACTATGTCTTAAAGATGCAAAGTGTCTTTTCTAAAATCACTCAGCTGGTAAGAGTGAAAAACTATTCCTTAATCTCAGTACCACATGACTCCAACCAAGTCTGTGTTCACTAAGAGCTTTACGATTCTCTGTCACATTAAGTGATCTGTGCAAAGGAGAGGTGGAATGTACTAGCGGAGGGAAACATCTGAAAGTCATTGCTGGTTATTTGAAAAGAGTAGTGATGACAGCCTGTGGTCTTCTAATCAAACAGTTCACCACTGTGCTTTTCAAACATCTAGTAAAGTAAATGCATGATGGAAATCACTTAGAGCCAATGTCTGATACCCCTAAAGATTGTAATTTATTCCAGAATCTAGTGTTCTCAGCCTTTCCCAGAATCTTAGAGGTGGAGAGGAGATTGGGCCTAGAAACCACAAAAACACATCTGAAACAAAGTCAGGTATTACAAATAGAATTACCACTTTATTATATATGGACCTTTGCAGAACATCCAATAGATTCAAGAAATCTCTAAAAGAAAATTTCCTTAAATAAATGAGAAAAGAAAGGAAAAAAAAATCAGATTAAAAAAACATAGGAGGGACTTCCGGTAAGAGGGAGGAATAGGCCGACAAGCGACACAGACCCTCTTCAACAAGGAAAAGAAAAACCAATTGACAGAGACACAGAAGATAATCCTGGAGCCCTGAGCTTTGAAAGGAACTATACAGAAGTGGATTAGGCACCAACTAGTGGAAAAATCTGAACGAAAAAAGTGAGTACAGAGATGGTTGAAGCTACGGACTATCAGCTACTCTGATAGGATCAACAGCCTAAACATTTCCAAGTGGTGTTGGGACCTGAGAATTGACCTAAAGATCAGCCCTGGTCACCAAGGGCTGCAAGGATGACTGTACTGTGGCCTATGACTAGGAAGGGAAACAGCAAAGAGGGAGACAACCAGAGCTGTTGACTTTCTGCTGTCCAGAGGGCACAGCCATTTTGATTGTTTACATGTGGCAGCCATTTTGGATATTTAAAGTGACCAAGGGTGCAGCCATTTTGAATGTTTACAAGCGGTGGCCATTTTGGATATTTAAGTGACAGCATTCTCATTCGGATTCCAGGGACCTAAGAATAGGCTTTGTTTGCCAAGATTGGCAGGGTCATATGAGAGGTTAACCATAGGAAAGGAGACAGGTGGTGAGTGTATAAGTGCTGTCAACTAGTGAACAGAGGAGCACAGTACCCTACTTGAGTAGATAACATACAAACAAAACAAAGAAAATGAAAATTGTGGGCAAGGCACTCCAACATACAATCACCAATTAAACATAAACACAAAAACATCACAATGTCTTGGAGACAACAGAGCATCACAGTCCACACAAAGAAGCAAGATAAAGCAGGAGAAACAAGGGACCAGGATACAGATCCAAAACACATCCTGAGGAAGATGTAGCATTGGAACTCCCTGATAAGGAATTCAAAAGAATTATATTTAAATACTTTCAAAAAATTGAGAGACAGATTGAGGAAAACACAGAGAAAGCCCTAGAACACTTTCTAAAAATAATATAAGAACAAAATGGCAAAATAAATGAAAAATTAGAAATGATACAAAATCTACACACAGAAATCCAGAAGATTAATACTAAATTTTCAGAAATAGATAAGACATTGAATGGACAAAGGAGCAGAATTGAATCAATAGAAGACAGAATTAGA
>NW_006921592.1:4137128-4137714 GCF_000298275.1 Orycteropus afer afer | reverse complement strand
GAATTATGTACCCAGCAAAATTGTACCTCAAATATGATGGTGAAATTAGGACATTTCCAGATAAGCAGAAATTAAGGGAATTTGTTAAAACCAGAGCAACCTTACAAGACATGCTAAAGGGAATCCTATGGACAGAGAAGCAACAACAGTGTGATAGTTGGAGCTGTGTATCAACTTGGCTAGACCCCAGTTCTGTGTGGTTGTTCCCATGATGAGATCAGATGACTGTGTTCTGAGTGGCCAATCTGCCCAAGGGAAGTTTCCCTAGAGGTGTGGCTTGCTTCCAGAATATCCAGGGGTATCCTGGGAAGAGAGACATTCTTCTGTGGATCGGGACTCTGGTGTGCTACCTACAACTTTCTGTGAGTGAGCAACTGCAACCTACTGTTCAGCCTGGAGATCTTGGATTTGTCTTTCATTGGAATCAAGCCAGTGTACTTCCTGCCAGCCTTGAGCTTCTCAGCCTCCTGAAGTTGCAGAGGTTAAGAAAAGCCTCCTGCCTGACATTTCCTCCAGGTACTTTGGACTTGCCGGCTTCTATACATTTGTGAGCCATTTTCCTAAGATAAATTTCTCTCTCTTTATA
>NW_006921592.1:4135904-4137028 GCF_000298275.1 Orycteropus afer afer | reverse complement strand
TATATATATATATAAGATTTGTTGGTTTCTGTTTCTCTAGAGAACCTAGTCTAACACATTTGGTACCGAGAATGGTTCTAGAAAGAAATAATCGTAAGAATGGGCTTCCTAGATTGGTTCTCCAGTTTGATTAATTTTAATGACACTAGTGACTCTATGTCTGCTAGTAAAGAAAGCCCTACTAATCTGTGGTGTGAGGTGGCAAAATTAATATGTGAAATAGCACCACCAATAGATCAAGTACTTGTGAGAAGTGATGCTCTGGGTGATCAGACATTTGATACTTTTCTGCAATTTTGTCAGAATGAGGAGTATAAGGAAGCCGGTTGGTTGGTCGTACTTACACTGGATAAATTGGTGAAAGAGTGAGATGGGCTTAAAGCTGCTGAGTTGGCTTAAGCGCCACATAAACGACCTCAGTGCTTCCAACTGTGCTCTGAAAGAAAGCCTTATAGCTTCTACTAACAGAGCTGACATAGCTGAAACCCAAAACCAGAGTCTTATTGTAAGAGTGGCTGAATTATAACACCAGCTCAACTGCCAACACAAAACGGTGTCTGCCGTTAAAGTGAGGGCATTGATTGGAAAAAAATGGGACCCTGCAACCTGGAATGGGGACATATGGACAGATAATCAGGAAGATCAAGATATGGAACCTGTAAATTCTGTTGAATCCCTCCCATCTGAACGATTACTATAAAACCATTATCCCCTTCCCCTCAATTTGATGGGACTAGCCAAACCAGTTCTGCTGGGTTATTGTATGAGGCAGAGGCCATGGAAGACATTCCTGAATGCTCTCAGGAACTGCCTCAAGCACCTATTCTGGCAGCTAGGCTAATAACAAAGGTCAAGTCTAAGGGAGCTCCAAGAGGTAAAATAGAAAGTGTGACTGAGGAGGTGATACACTATACCCAAAAAGATCTACTTGATTTTGCCAACATCTACAGACAGAAACCTGGAGAATATGTATGGGGATGGCTACTGAGGGTGTGGGATAATGGTGCAAGGAATGTAAGATTGGATCAGTCTGAGTTTATTGATTTAGGCCCACTAAGTACAGATTCTTCATTCAATGTCTCAGCTCGAGAGGTTAGGAAAGGATCTAATGGTTTATTTGGTTG
>NW_006921592.1:4119090-4130909 GCF_000298275.1 Orycteropus afer afer | reverse complement strand
CGAGGGACTTATGTCTAAGATTTATAGCAGAAGAGTGGATGACCAAACTATGGTACACACACGTAATGGAATGCTATACAGTACTAAAGAGTAATGTACAGTCTGCAAAACATCTCATAATATGGATGAACTTGTAGGACATTGTGCTAAGTGAAATAAGTCAATCACAGAAGGACAAATATAGTATTAATTGGTTGTTGTGGAGGATCAAGGAAAGGTTTATATATGGAGGGAAACTTTCTTTGTTGGTTGCCAGGGGTGGGAGGGGAGGGGAGGGAACAATGCAAAAAAAAAAAAATACATTGACCCATGTCACATAAATTATATGTACATGTTGTTGTTGTTGTTATGTACCGTCAAGTCGGACCCGACTCATAGCGACCCCTCCTTGGGTTTCCGAGGCAGTATCACTACGGAAGTAGTTTGCCCCATAAAATGCATTGAAAAAAGATAGGAATAAAATTCACTATGAATGGTCAAATTATGGAGGGTTTTCTACCTCTCTTTTCTAAGACTTTCCTAGGTTTCTAGTTTTTTTATGTTAAACATGCATTACTTTTAAAATAAAGATAAATTTCTAAACTTTAAAGAAAGTAGGTGTTGGTCACTTTAAGGTGGAAAAAAAACAGAGATAATGGAATTTTTTAGATATCAATATGGTGCCCTAAAAACATTACTCATAGCTACATAAATTTCTCCTAAATAAATGTCCTGTTTGTTTTGTGTTTCCATGAGGCCACCATCAGCACCACAGTGGTTACCTACTACAATTTTGAAGACAACAAAGAGAGGGAAATGCTATAGAAAACTAAGATCAGAAAACAGGAAGGATAGATATTTCACTGTCTTTAAATTAAAAGCAGAAAAACCAGTCTCTACCGTTAGGCAACCTTATGTGAACTTTTCCATTCAATGAGCCTCTCCTAGAAGCCACTTAGTAAAATATCATCAAATGATTTGGGTTTAATTCTTATCCTTAGAGATAGAATCTGTAACAGTTATGGTGCTATAAATTATGCTCCATTCCAAAAAATGTTCTTCATTTCATTATCTAATATTTTTACTTAACATTTTGTGATATATTTTAGAATTATTCATCTCTTCAAACTTTATATTCCATTTTGTATGAAAATTGGTACCATAATATACCAATCAAAATTTAAAATCTATTTGATGTTTTCTAATATTTTAATTTTTACCTAAGGAAGTCAAACTAAGCATAAACAGAAATCACTGACAATAAATATAAATTCAAACTTTCAAATTTTTCTTCTTGGTTATGATTTCTCAAGGAGGTGAATCCCACTTAAGATTAACAATTATATAATAGAAATAGAGAGGCTGTGAAGCAGATAAAATCTTACCTTGGTGAAATATTCTCTGCCAGTAGGAGATACACATATACATATACATGGTCCAAATGGTCACCTGTTGTTGTTGTTGTTGTTGTTGTTGTTTGCCGTCGAGTCGGCCCCGACTCATAGAAAACTATCCCCATAGTTGAACCAGTGAGAAATATCTATTATATAGTGTCACCACAATAAATAACATTGTGATTATTGAAATGCAGGATTTGTCAGCCTCAGAACCATTGATATTTGGGGCTAGATAAGTCTTTCTTGTGGAGGGACGTCCTGTGCATAGCAGGATATGTGTTTAACAGCATCTCTGGCCTCTATTCAAAAGATGTAGAAAAATAACACACACCTCCCACCACAGTTGTGGTAACCAAAATTTTCTCCAGACAACTAAGAAATGTCCCTGGGGATTAAAATTATTCCCATTTAAAACCACTTTAAAGTGACTCAGTTATTCAATAAGGACCAATAAGAGGAAGGAAGGAGAAACCAAATACCGATTACCTTCCTCAGCCCAGAACTGCGTGAAGGTAATTTCCCATGAGCAATTTCATTAAATAACCATAATATCTTTGAGAGGTCAGTGATAACATCCCTTTTTCTAGATTAGGAAAATTTATCTGAGATGATAAGTGACTTACAGAAGATCATACAGTTTTTAAGTGGTAGAATAAGGATGTAAATCTAAGTGGGCATCAAAGTCTGTGTTTATTATTAGGATCAGAAGAATGTTATCATGCACATATACAAAAATTACACACACTGAAACACATACTCACAAAGAGACTAAGATTCCTGATCTTATGGAGATCACACACACACACACACACAACGATGAATCATTGTCATTTTCTCCTTCACAGAGACTGGATAGTTTAGTAATTAATACTTAAGTGAACAGGAGTGAAACTGAACTCTGCTACCAACCATCAAAGAATTGGGGAAGTAAACTGAAGCCTCTCTGCTTCCTTATCTGCAACAGTCATACTTTATCGGGTGGTTGTATAGATTCAGTGAGATGAGGCACGTTAAATGCTTAGCCCAGTGTCAGGCAAATAGAGGTTAGCTATTATTAGCCATACACCCAGCCGAATAATTCAGCTGAACAAACACAATTGCTGTGACATTTCTGTATAATCAAGTAATTGGGGATGTAAGTTATACTATTTTGAGTCCTATTCCTCTCATAACTTTAAGCTAGACTTTCATATTTACTAGTGCCTACTCCTTGGAAGGAAGGTTGGGCAATCCTACTTCCGTAGTGATACTGCCTCGGAAACCCAAGGAGGGGTCGCTATGAGTCGGGGCCGACTCGACGGCACATAACAACAACAACAACAACAACTATGTCTGAGGCACTGTCAAAGCACTTAGGATACATCAGTGAACAGATAGGCAAGGATCCTTGAACTTTCAGTGTCCAAATGTTTCAGTTTTAGGCCACTTCTCCTTAATAATATATGAATATTTAATATTTATTAAACCATTACTACATGCTGGGCACAGTTCTAAGTGCTCTGCATGCATCAGCTTATTAAACCATTAGAACGACCTTATGGAGTTAGGGTAATCAGAATTTAGTTTCTCCTTCTTTCTTCTTATTGGTCCTTATTGAATAACTGGGCCACTTTAAAGTAATTTTGAATGGGAATAATTTTAATCCCCAGGGACATTTCTTAGTTGTCTGGAGAAAATTTTGGTTGCCACAACTGTGATGGGAGGTATGTGTTAGTCACACCTTTTGAGTAGAGGTCAGAGATGCTGTTAAATATTGTGCTATGCACAGGACATGTAACAACAACATGAGTAGATACTAATAAGATCCCTATTTACAAAGACACAGAGAAGTTAAGTGAGTTGACCAAAGTCACACAGCTAGTAAAAGGAGCAAAGCTCCAACACATACCAAGCAGACTGGCTCAAAGGCAAGCTCTTAACTACTACACCACAGTATATCTTTTATGGATAAGGCACTGACAAGCACATAGTGGATGGTCTGATCCCAAAAGTCAAAAGGCTTTATCAGCAAGTTTGCATACATCAGAGGTAATTTTGAGAGGTTAGGTGTAAATCAAACATCAATAAATCAAATCATGTATTCTGCTGGACTCACATTTTCAGAGATGATTTCACTTCATTTTTGGTTAATCTTTTGTTAATTCTTAAGTTCACTTGTTGAAAGATAATTGTTAGATAACTTTAATTATTGACATATAACTCCTGCCTGATCTTTTTCTCCGGCTGCCACCTCTGTTGGTGTGTGCATGTGCACGTGCCTGTGTGGGTGGATGTTGTGGATGTGTGGGACTTTTCTCCCCAACTCTCTCTCTGTAAGCAAAGGCTTAAACACATTAAGAGAGATTGCTATTTAAAGAAGCCACAAACAGAATACTTTCGAAATAAGGGTAAGTGAATTTTAAGTTACACATTCTGGGATATTGTTGTTGTTGTTATGTGCCGTTGAGTCAGACCCGATTTATAGCGACCCCTCCTTGGGTTTCTGAGGCAGTATCACTACGGAAGGAGATTGCCCAACCTTCCTTCCAAGGAGTGGCTGCCTGTATATTGATATGGCATTGATATAGAGTGATTTCTATCAGCATTGATAGCTGAAGTAATTTCAGGTAAGTTCAGACGCAGTATAGTCAATTTCCTTAGGTCTCACACCAAGACCATGACAGGGAGTGGAAAAAAAAAAAAAAACAGCTCATGAGTATTTTCTGAACACATTTATGGAAAAATATGACTGTGGCTGGAGGACAAAAGCATAACCCTTCCCCCTCCATCCATGGGAATCCACGAGCTTGGCAACACTCTTCCAACTGTAATTAATTTTACACACTACTTAGAATGATTCCATTCCCCACTCAGAAGAACGAGAGCAAATTCCTCTCAATCAAAAAAAATCTTTTGCATTGTTTTTCTTTGCAAAGTTTAGGAAAAGAACTTCATAGAGAAAATTATTAGCACTTGAGGAGTTCTTCACTCTACTTTCTACAAAGCAATGACTGTGAGCTTAGAATGGAATACAGGGTGATATCCTGGAAATTCTAGCTCTTGAGAGGTTGGGAAGAGAAGACAAAAAGAGACTGCTCTGATTATAGTTGCATATGAATACTGAGGCTCTTCTCCAATGTAACTTTATTAGAAGTAGGAAATAAACTATCACCTCCAGGGAAGACTGAGACCTCAATGCAGTACCTTAAGCCACTAGGTCATCCTGACAGAAGTGAAAATGGCCAGACTTCATCTTCCATACTTTGGTCATGCTGTCAGAAGGGACCTGTCCCTGGAGAAAGTAGAAAGCAAGCTTGGTAGAGGCTCAGCAAAAAAGGGGAAGCTTCGATGAGATGGGTTGATGCAGTGGCTGCCACGGCAGGTTCAAGCAGAGCAAGGATTGTGGGGATAGCACAGGACCAGGCAGTGTTTCAACACACGGTCACTATGAGTTAGAACCAACTTGATGGCACGTAACAACTCTAACATAATAGTTCAGGCCTAAAAATCACACACATCAAAATTAATATAAATTACCTTCTGTTTCATGCCTGTATGCCTAATGTCTCCATCCTGATAAGAAGATCCTCAGGGTACAAAACCTTGTTTTTGTTTTCTGTGAATACCCAAGTAATGGCCAAGCAGGGAGTAAGTGGAACACTGAGCATTTTCAGATCAAATTACTAAGATAGCTACACAGATGGGTTTACTAGAAGCCATATATATCATAAGATAACATCCAAGATATTCAAAATATATAAAATGCAAGAGAGAACAAAAAATTTGTATGAGTTTATAAGGATCACTGGGGAAAAAAACTGTCATGTAGTAAAAAGGGCACTGGCTTTGGCAGGCATTTGAATCTTTGAGTCTATGCAATCCATCATTTGTAGAATCTTTGACAGACCCCTTAACCTGTGAGCCAGAACGACTTCATCTTAACATTGTTAAAGTCACTGCATGGATATATCTAAGAATTTGAAATCTAAAGCTTTGTCCTCTACGTAGTTTCTGATTTGAGGGCAGATAAGACGTGAGGTGAAGATTAATTGCAAAGAACAGCTAAACAAAGATGTTTGATACATAGGATACTAATAACTATGCCCATAGGATTATTATGAGGAATAAATCCAATAATATGTATATCGTAAACGTATTTGAAGATTCCATTTCATGAGGTCAGGTTTTCTATTTTTTTTTTTTTTTGCTTTATTTGATTAAAGCATTTGCTGTGGAATTCGCACAACAGGTAGTTTCCAAGTTGTCATCCTTAGTATGTCTGATATCATCTAGGGAGGATTAAGTGGGTCACTCCCCTCTTGTCTTCTACCTAAAATTGTTATTCAGATATGTAAGAATACAGTGTCATACCTGGAAGACATATACCAAACAACCTTTGTAGAGTGGAAATCTCTTTCTCACAATCAAAGAAAACATAAGCTCAAAGCACATGTTTGACTGAAATACTTTTTCCTTGATAAGTTACACCATAAAGTCTCTTCCATCCTCAATTATTTTTTGCCAGCCCTACCATAAAGAGCATAAAGACTAAATGTTTGTTTGAACTTGTGAAGTTTGTGGAATATTAAGAAAGTTAGCAAATACAAGACAAATACAATCAAACTGAGTTCTTCTAAAAGAAATATGCAACACCACAAAATTGAATGGTGTGAGTTTTTTTCTTCAGGTTATATGGGCGTATCTTCAATATTATTTCTTTTCCCTGAGCAAGTATAATAATGTGTTGGATACACAATGTGAATCTATCAAATTCCAAAGGATCTAGTAGCAATTGAACATAAGAATGGATATATTGGGACTAACCAGCATTTCTGCACACAGCTTTCCAGGATACCAAAAGGAAATCACTCTGTTTGATCTTATAATGGAAAAGCAGGGGAAAGCCTAATTGTGGAGGATAAATGCTGTGCCATAAATAGCCATAAAACAACAATCTATGTCAGTTCATCGCAGGCAGAAACAAGATTAATTTTGGAACACAGCATGGTAGAAAAGAATCAGTTAATTCTCAAGGTTCTTCAGTCCCCAAAAGACTGCTGACACCACTTTTCCTGTGCTGCAATCCCTCCCTCCTGTTGGGCAGCAGTAAATAAATGCCAAAGATGTTAAGCCATTTGTGGCTGAGAACAAGGAGTCAGTATTAGGAGCAAGGAGTTCACAGTTCAATGGCCAGGCTTCCTAGAGTGCATTTAAGCCCAAATTGCTGCAGTCAGGTAGCTGACCAGGATAAAAAAAAAAAAAAAAACATTGCCTTGGAGTCAATTCTGACTCATAGTGACCCTATAAGACAGAGTAGAACTAACCTCATACTAAGGCTAAAATCTTTATGGAAACAGACTGCCAATCTTCCTCCCATAGAGTGGCTGGTGGGTTCAAACTGCCGATCTTTCATTTAACAGCTCAGCCTTTATAATGAGGGTCATTTTAGCCTCTGAGCTTTGGGTTCCACTCGTAATAATTAAGTTGAATAGCCAAATTATCTTTACTTTAATTATTGACATCCCTATGAAACAAAAGTCTAAACCAAACTAAAAAGTTGGCCATAAAGTGTCTTAAGGTGAATAATAACATCAGGGAGGAATTTACTCCTCGGTACAATCAAACATAGGAGCCAAATGGGTATCATTTACCCAAAAAGAAACTCAGAGGGCAGGAAGGGGCAGGAAAGAAGGATGAATCAAATAGGGAACCAAGGAGGAAGTGTTACATTGAGGGGATGGCAGCCAATGTCAAGAAACAAAATGTGTATAAACTGTTGAATGGAAAATTAATTATGTCTGTAAACTTCTACATAAACTATAACAAAAATTTGAAAAATAAATAAATAAAGGGCCTTAAGGATTTGATTTAAATATATGCAAATAAAGCATAGACTGTACATATAAATAGAATATAAATCAAACAAAGAAGATAAACATTTAACAAGATTTTTAGTGAATCAGGGCATGATGTCCATTGATGACAAAAATTTAAGTCAGGTCATACCTTAATTAGATCTTACTTTCATGATTATTTAACCCTGCCAGCAACTACAAAAGTTTGTTGTTGGTTCCAACTCATACCAACCCCATGTACAACAAAACGAAATACTGCTCAGTCCTGCAACATCCTCACAATTATCACCATGCTTGAGAACTCATCATTGCAGCCACTGTGCCAATCTACCTCATTGAGGATCTTCCTCTTTTTCACTGACCATCCACTTTACCAACCATGACATCCTTCTCCAGGGACTGGTCTCTCCTGCACATGACCAAAGTACAAGTGGCAAAGTCTCAGCATCCTTGCTTCTGAGGAGCAATCCAGCTGTATTTCAACCAAGACACATTTGTTTGTACTTCTGGCAGTCTATGGTATATTCAATATTATTTTCCAACACCATAATGCATCAACTTCCTTATTCATTATCCAGCTTTAACATGAATATGAGGCTATTTAAAATACCATGACTTGGGTCAGCTGCATCTTAGTCTTCAAAGTGATATGTTTGCTCTTTAATGCTTTTAAAGAGGTCTTTTGCAGGATATTTGCCCATTGCAACACATCATTCAATTTCTTGACTGCTGCTTCCATGGCCATTGATTGTGGATCCAAGTAAAATAAAATCCTGGACAACTTCTATCTTGTCTTCATTAACATGATCTTGTTTTTTTGTCAAGTTGTGAAGATTTTTGCTTTCTTTAAAAACTCAAAAACAAACTCATTGCCATCGAGTGGACCAAACACATAGTGACCCCTCCTTGGGTTTCTGAGGCAGTATCTCTATGGAAGTAGATTGACCAATCTTCCTTCTGAGGAGTACCTGGTGGGTTTGAACCCCCGGCCTTCTGCTTAGCAGTCAAATGCCTTAGGCACTACGCCATGAGAGCTCTCCTACTTTCTTTATGTTGAGGAATAGTCTATACTGAAGATTGTGGTCTTTGATCTTTACCAATAAGTGCTTCAAGTCATCTTCACTTTCAGCAAGCAAGGCTGTGTCATCTGCATACTGCAGGTTATTATTGAGTCTTTCTCCAATCCTGATGCTATGTTTTTCTTCAGTGAGTCTAGTTTCTGAGATTATTTGCTCAGCATACAGATTGAATAAGTGTGAGGGAAAGATACAACCCTGACTCACACCCTTCCTGAATTTAAACCATGCAGTATCCCTTTGTTCTATGTACAGGTTTCTCAAGAGCACAATTAAGTGTTCTGGAATTCCTATTGTTCACAATGTTATCCATAATTTGTTATGATCCATACAATCGGATGCCTTTGTATAGTCAATAAAACACAGGTAAACATCTTTCTGGTATCCTTTGCTTTCAACCAAGATCCATCTGACATCAACAACTATACCCCTACCCTCATTCCACATCCTCTTCAGAACACAGCTTGAGTTTCTGGCAGTTCCCCGTCAATGTACTGCTGCAATAGTTTATGAATTACTTTCAGCAAAATTTTACTTGCATGTGATATTAATGATATTTTTCAATAATTTCCATGATCTGTTGGATCATCTTTCTTTGGAATGGGCATAAATATGTATCTTTCCCAGTCAGTTGGCCAGGTAGCTGTTTTCCAAATTGCTTGGCATAGTTAAGTTAGTGCTTCCAGCATTGCATCTGTTTGTTGGAACATCTCAATTGGTATTCTGTCAATTCCTGGAGCCTTGTTTTTTGCTAATACCTTAAATGCAGCTTTCTTCATTACCATTGGTTCTTGATAATATGCTACCTCCTGAAATGGCTGAACATTGACCAATTCTTTTTGATGACTCTGTGCATTTCTTCCTTCTTCTTTTGACAAAAATATGAAGCACTTATTTTACATTCATGTGCCTGCTGAGGTTCAGCTGATCTAAATTGATTCCAACTGAGGGTTGAGTCTAGATCTGGTTCTCCATTTCTCTCATCCTTTGTAGACCAGTTCCCAAGACACACCCAAGTATGTTTCAAGCCTTTGCTCATGTTTCATATATTAATACTCCATTGATCAAAGCAAATCACATGCCCAAGCTAAAAGTCAAGAGCAGGGAAGCACACTTTGCCCACCATAAGGCCACAGTAAGGATATAAATGTATAGTGGGGAATGAAGAATTGCAACCAATTATTCAATCCGCAATATTATGGTAGCCACTTCTTGGAGGGAAGATGGGGCAATCTACTTCCATAGTGGTATTGCCTCGGAAACCCAAGGAGGGGTTGGCTATTTACGTCCAAACCAGGCTTTTATTTATCAGGAAACAACCACACCAAAATAAGAAAAACATGATCCTTAGAGTAGATAAGAATATTAGTCTAATCCCCTCACTTCACACTTGAGGAAACTGAAGCCCAAAAAAAGGAAAGGTCTTTCCCACAGTTATGTGACTAGTTAGTGGCAACCAGGCCAACTCACCATCAGAGACACAACAGTGGCACACACCAGAGGAAGAGAAGTCTTCTCCCCAAGTAAAATGAGTTATCTCCAGTTACAAGATTTCCCTGAAGATGGAACAGTTTTCATGAGATTCTAGAGTTTCTCTGAGACAAAGTCAACGATGAATCTCCTGGAAATTTCTATCAAAAATGTAAATATTACATAAACAACTGCCAAACTCACAATTTCCATATTGTTGTTGTTGTATGCTGTCAAGTTGATTCTGACTGATAGTGACCATATGACAGAGCAGAACTGTCACCTAAGGTTTCCTAGTCTCTAGTCTTTACAGGAGGAGACTGCCTTGTCTTTTCTACCATGGAGTCACTGGTGGATTCAAGCTACCAACTTTTTGGTTAACAACCCAGCACTTAAAAATCGCACCACCAGGGTTCCTTACAACTTTCACAAGTAGCTATTATGCTTAATTGAGTGATAATGTCATCTTTATGTACTCTGCAATCTTTGTCCTTCATCAAATGGAACCAACATCATTGCCAACGTTATTCTAATTGGTTATTCCCTCTGATGGTACTAGACAAGTCCTCCTTAAAAGTCTCTAATGCCTTAGCTTTCACCCAGGAGATCCACACCAAGAGTCTCAACACCTCTTTCAGGTTCCTCTCTCATGCCATCCAAAACTACCTCACTTTCTTTTTTTTTTCTCTAGGTCTTAGGCCTCTAACTTCACAAATGTATATATCACTATCATGTGTTCTCTTGTCTTTAAGTTGTGAAGAGATAAAATTATTTGTCTCGTTTACTAGTTTAGCACTAGAGCCTAGCTAAGACCTAACAAGTCACATGCAAAGCCAGTTGAATAATAAACTATGAAGACTGCATAGAGCTGTGTTTATTGTTAAGTTAAATAAGAACTAAAACAAAGCTAATCTTTCATATGCATAATAGTGACCTTCTGGGTTAACAGATGCATAATAAACTGCTGGTCCCATAATTGAATGCAAAGTGTTGTCACATTTAGAGAATAAAAATGCATTTCTGTTGTGAGTAGGGAAAGCAGGTTGGGGTGCAGTAGTAAACTATTCCAATCTCCCTCAAGTCTTCAAATACATAAAAGTATGCCTGTTAAAAGAAAGATAACTCTTATTCATTGGAGCTCCAGAAAATAGAACTAGGACAAATAGGTGAAGTTAGTGAGAAAAATTATTTCTGCTCAGGATATGGAATAACTGGGTGACAGAGCTATCTAAAAATGGACTAGGCTTCCTCATGTGGCACCAATTTCCAGGTCACCAGCAGTGTCTGATGAAGAGCAAAGTCACAATTCGTCAGGCATGACATTCAGGGGATTCCTGATGGGAAAGGGGCATAAAAGGATGATACTATGAGAATGTTTTTGACTCTGCAATTCCATGATTCCCACCCACCCATCTCCTCCCAGCCTCAATGGAAGCCTCTTGGGAGGCAGCTGTAATAAAGTAGTTAAGAAGAAGTGCTGGGGCAAGAAAATTTGGGTCTAAATCTCACACCTACCCCTTAAATGCTAAGTGACCTTGAGCAAAAAACATTTACCCTTTTTCAGTCTCAATTTCCTCCCCTGTAAAATGGAGTTTTCTGCTATTCGTGGGGTCGAGGAAATGAACCAAATCAAACTCCCTGCTATTGAGTTGATTCCAACTCAAAGTGGCCCCCATTGGATTTCCAAGGCTGTAAAGCTTTACTGAGAAAGCCTACCTCATCATTCTTCTGTGGAGGAACTGGTGCATTTGAAACACTGACCTTCTGGTTAACAGCCAATTCCTT
Organism: Orycteropus afer afer; assembly: GCF_000298275.1. Classification (NCBI taxonomy): domain Eukaryota; kingdom Metazoa; phylum Chordata; class Mammalia; order Tubulidentata; family Orycteropodidae; genus Orycteropus; species Orycteropus afer. The sequence continues at coordinate 4,119,368 of NW_006921592.1, read as the reverse complement.
AACACTGCACTATCAGAGCTCCTTCTTGTTAAGAAGACTAAATTAAATATTACATGTGAAGTACTTAAAAAGTGGTGTACAGTGACTAAGGGCTCAATATTACTTTTTATTATCATTGTTATGACTTAAAGTAGGAGAAAAGGACTGGAGCTAGACCTATGTTGAAAAGAATTCCATGTTGATTAACACCAACTATACCCATAGCAAGGAGCTCTGGTAGCATAGTGCCTAAGGCACTTGACTGCTAACCAGAAGGCTGGTGGTTGAAACCCACCAGC
>NW_006921592.1:4112755-4116615 GCF_000298275.1 Orycteropus afer afer | reverse complement strand
AGTTAAAGACAATTAAAACAAGTCCACGAGAGCCAAAATATGATCTGGAATATATCCCTCCTGAATTTAGAGATCATCTAAAGAATAGATTTGATGCTGACTCATGGCAACCCCATTTGTTTCAGAGTAGAATTGTGCTCCATAGGGTTATCAAAGCTGTGACCTTTCAGCAGCAAATTACCAGGCCTATCTCCCAAAGTGCCTATGAGTATGCTGTACTGCCAATGCCATGAACAGTCATGAGACTGGGATAACTAAGCCTTTTCCATGAAATTTTTGACTCATTGCCAACATCTGGATATACTGCAATTCTCCCTCATTATGGTCTCCTCTACCATCAAACTAACCAAACCTCTCTAGAAGTACATCCACTTTCCTTCTCTTAACCCTCATCTGTCAACCAGACAAAGATAAAATAGTGTACTCACTGGAGCAGGTTGGAAAAAGAAATTTCCAGGGACTGAATGCAAATGTCAAAGAAAAAGGGAATTGTATCCAATAGTCTTTTTAAGCCACTTCTCTGTATGTGGGCACACTCACTTTGCCTCTCCATGTCCCCTTTTGCCCCATATTTACTATTTCATCCCACTGAGATATCTGGAGCATGTTCTCCCTCCCGCCTTCCCAGCCTCAAGCTCCCTGGCTCTGAATGGCTCATTTCACATATCTTCAGCCCACAGTCCTAGCCTGACCTCTCCCATCATATCAATTCAATTAAGTGCTCCACTGCTATGCTGTGTCAACTTTTTCAACAATGTTTAGGGCTGAGCTCCTCAGGGAAAGGACCTTGTCATTTCTACTTTCACTTTGCAAGGTACCATGTGTGTTCCAAGCACTGTATAAACAACAATAAAGTGTTAAAGGTGGACTTTCTGTGTTCAAGTTTCTAAATGAAAAATGGCAACTTCTGCCTCTGATTCCAATGCCTTCACCTACTAACAATTATTTTATTTTGGTATTTGATGGAGAAAGTAAATATCTTATTTAAATTTAAATCTATTTACTTCTGTATTGATACCACCGCAGAAACCCAAGGAGGGGTCACTATGAATCTGATCTGACTCAATGGCAGTAAGTTTGGTTTTGGTTTGGTTCTCTAGACTTTAAATGTAAATATCAAATCATCACACAAAAATTTAAAAAGCCTGCTTCTCCCTCCAGTTTTTTTTTTTTTTTTTTTTTTTAATTAACATGTAGTCCAAACTTGGTCAATATTTATTGAGTAATTAAACAAATAAAATTCAATGAACATCATGATAGGAACTTCTGACAAGATGGCAGAATAGGCAGACAAGCTACCCAGACTTTTTACAACAAACAAATGAGCAACCAATTGAAACAGATACAGAGTATAATCTTGGAACACTGAGCTTCAAAGGGAAGAAAAAAGTGGATGAAATATTGACTGGAAGATGAAACTGAATGAGAACAGCAAATAAAGAGACCAACAGAATTGTGTACCCTCAAATGGTCTGATAGCATATATGTTTTGAATATTAACAAGTGGCATTCTGATTAGGGCATGGACTTGAAAATCAACTCTGCTTGCCAAGGACTGCACACAATCCAACCACATCTACACATCTTGCAGCCTCACCCACTGAGGGCTACCACCTGTTTCTGTACCAACTGATGAGCGACAGACAGCAGCCAATACCAGTCTAACTCACCCTCAACTGCTCTACAAGAACAGCTAGCAAAGATCTGTGCATGCAGTTTCATCCTCTATCACAGCCACCAGGAGACAGGTGGTGGTGTCTAAATGCTGCCAAACTAGCAAACAGAGTAGCATACCAGCCCCACTAGCTCAGATATATCAAACAAAATTAACCAAAAAAAAAAAAAAAGAAAACCCAGGCAAATCACACCAATATACAACCACTAATTAAATGTAAATACAACATCACAATATCTCAGCAACAACTGACAACTCCAGTTCACACAAAGAAGTAAAGTGTTGTTGTTTGGTGCTGTTGGGCCAGCTCCAATTCACAGCCACCCTATGAACAACAGAATGAAACATTGCCTAGTCCTGGGATTTCCTCACAATCTTGAGCAATGCTTGAGCCCATCATTGCAACCACTGTATCAATCTACCTTATTGAGGGTCTTCTCCTTTTTGTGCTGACTCTCTATTCTACCAAGCATGCTATCCTTCTCCAGGAAACAGTCCTTTCTTACAACCTGACCAAAGTAGGAGAGACATACCTTAGACACAAAGACAAAAATAGACTAAATATAAAATGTTGAAAAAAATATATATCAAGGAAATGGCAACCAAAAAGATCAGGAGTGGCAATATTAATTTCTGACAAAATAGACTTTAAAACAAAAACCACCATAAAAGATGAGAAAGGATATTATATAATGATTAAAGGATCAATTGAACAAAGGACATACACATAATAAATAACTACATACCCAATAACAGCCTAAAAATATATAAATAAAACTTTAATAGAATTTAAAAGAGAAATAGAAAACTTCACAATGATAGTAGGAGACTTTACTTATACCACTTTCAATAAAGGATAGAACAAATAGAAAGAACTCAACAAAGACACAGAACTAAAAAATACAATCAATGCACTTGACGTTATAGACATATACAGAACATTTAAACCAACAACAGCACAATATACATTATTTTGTAAGAGACACGGGACATTCTCTAGAATAGACCATATGTTAGGTCAGAAAACAAACCGATAAATTTTAAAACATCAAAATACTGCAAAATATCTTCTCAGACCACAATGCTATAAAATTAGAAATCAACAATAGGAAAATAAAGGGGAAAAATACATGGAAACTGGATTAACACCCTCCTTTAAAATTACTGGGTAACAGAAGAAATAAAATGAAAATTTAAAATTCTTTGAATAAAACAAGGATGGAAATACAACATATCAAAATCTTTGGGACACAGCAAAAGCAGTAGAGGGCAATTTATAGCAATAAATGCACAAATCAAAAAAGAAGAGCCAAAATCAACACCTTAATTCACGTCTTTAACAGTTAGAAAAAAAAAAATCAGCAAAAAATAAGCCTACAGCCACCAGAAGAAAAGAAATAATGCAGATTCAAGCAAAATTTCAAGATTGAAATAGAAAAACAATAGAAATAATCCATAAGACTAGAAGTTGGTTCTTTGAGAAGATTGATAAAATCAACAAACTACTGGCAAATTTAACAAAGGAAAAGAAGGAGAGGATAACAATAAGATGAATCAAAAATGAAATGGGAGATGTCACAACAGAACCAACCAGAACAAAAAGGATAATTCAGAACTGTACTCCAACAAATTTGAAAACCTAGAAGAAATTAACAGTTTTCTAGAAACATACTACCTACCTAAACTAACACAGACTGAGGTAGAAAATTTGAATAGACCCATCACAAAAGAAGAAATTGAAAAGGTCATTTAAAAAAAAAAAAAAAAACCTCCCCAAGAAAAAGTTTCGGCCCAGATGGCTTCACTGGAGACTTCTACCAAACATTCAGAGAAGAGCTGACACCAATCTACTCAAACCATTAAATATTACAGAAAAGGATGTAATACTCCCAAATTCATTTTATGAAGCAAGAAAGACCCTGATACCAAAACCAGGCAAAGACACTGCTAAAACCCCTACACTACTGTATCCATTTCCTAGGAATGCTATAATAAAATACCACAAACTGTGTGGCTTGTAAGAAGAACTTGCGGCGGGGCAAGATGGCGGACTAGGCAGAAGGATTGCACAGACCCTCTTCAACTAAGAAAAGGGAAACCAATTAACACAGACACAGAAGATAATCTTGGACCCCTGAGCCTTGAAGGAAAGGATGCAGATTTGGACTAAACCCCAACTAGCAGA
>NW_006921592.1:4090560-4100325 GCF_000298275.1 Orycteropus afer afer | reverse complement strand
ATATCTTTTGAGCAGATATATTGAGAAAACCTCCTTTCAATTGATTGGCTGCTCATAGCACATCTCATCGTGGAGGTGATTAGATTATATCAGATTTCATCACGGACGATGACTACATCATCTGCTAAACAACTTAGAATCATGGCCCAGCCAAGCTGACACACAACCTGAAGTATCACATACACTGACATTTAAATTTTATATAATTTCCATGTGTCACAAGTCATTACTTTTTTTTCTTTTAATTTTCAACCATTGACAAATATAAAAATTATTCTTACCTCAGGGCCTGTACTAAAACAGGTGGCAGGCTGGGTTTGTCCTGTAAGATACATTTCCCTGACCCTTTTTCTTAAGCAACTCATCTTGAGAGTGACAAAACTGGTGAGTTATGTTAGGTGGAAAACATGCATCTTATCCCTAAGTATAGAAAAATCAATTCTAAGGGAACCTATATTATTTTAATTGTTTTACTAACTGGCTCCACTTGTTCAGATGTCTGGCAATATTTAAGTCACAAACTGAAAGTGGTTTTATTCCTCATTCATTTCAACAAATATTCATTTTGTGCCCGCTATGTTCCAGGCAAGGAGCCCTGGTGGTGCAAACAGTTAAGAGCTTAACTGCTAATGGAAAGGTTGGCGATTTGAACCCATTTAGCAGCTCTGAGGGAAAAAGACTAGACAATCTGGTTCTGTAAAGATCACAGCCAAGAGGACCCTGTAGGTTCTATTCTATCACATGGGGTTGCTATGTGTGGGAACTGACTCAACAGCACCCAACGACGACAACAACGTGTCCCAGGCAATGCACAAGGCAGAAAGAATAAAAAAGCAAAGCATTATGCAAATCCATTCCCACAACAAACTCATTTAAAATTTAATTGATTTAGTCTGCTTTGAATTTTTATTTTTAAAAGTTAATTTTTTAAAATATACTTACACGAATGTTTGGTTTGTTTTCATACACTCATCCCAAGTCCTGCAAAACAATTAACAAAAAGAGCCATTGCAGCCCAAGTGTGAGGTGTTATTGATTTAAATGAAACAAAAGAGAGCACTTAAAATGAATGACAGTGGACCTTCATATTCAAATGAGAAGGTAATACATGTTTTATCATGTGAATCAGAGATGGTTTAATTAGAAATAACTGTGATGGTTTCAGCCTGTGAAAGGATGCTTCATATTACCTTCCCATCTCTAACAGCATAAATTAATTTTTAGATACAGTGATTAAATGTAAGATTCCACCGTTCAGGAAAGTAACAGTCACAATGCACTAAACTAATGCAAGTCAGGAATTGGGAGATTGTGGGGACAATCTGATTATCAAAGTATATTTACTGACTATTTCCTAATAGCCTGCCTTAGAAAATGAGGCTACTGCTACTCTTCCAAACTGAAAGTGTTTGAATGTTTGTAGGTTTTGTTTTGGCTTGATGTTCATCACAACCTTCCTACAGCAGTGGAAAATAAAAAATAATCAAGAAAGGAATAAATAAATATATTATGGTATAGCCATACAGTGGAATGTGGCTATTACAAAAGATTATTCTGGATCAACAGTCACTGATTGAGATAAATATCTACAGTATATTATAGAGGGTTTTTTTTTTTTTTCCAAGCAAGTTACAAAACAGCATTTATATTGATTTCACTCATGTAAAGTCACATATATCAGCATATTAACCAATTTTTTTTAATAATCCTTCTGTGTAGTCAGGATTTAGATTGGCTTTTACTATCTTCTTTTCATTCTTTCTATTTGAATTTTTTTTTGCAATGCATTAATATTTATTAAACCATAAATAAATAAAGCTTGCTTATAATCTACAAAATTAAAACTCAGCAAGAGGCACAATCAATTCAGTGGTAAGAGCAGTAACAAAACATGGAGGCTGTCATGGACAGCAAGCTTTTATTCACACTGCATGGATTTACCACAGCTATTGGAATTTACCCTTGCCCTTTTAGAGTGTTGGTCCATTCCCAATATCCTGCTTTCAAGAAAACTCTTTCATTTGAAAACTTAGAAGAGTACCATGAGCCTTGCCTTCCTCTACATACCTATCACTTATAGAAGCTCAGCAACTTAGCACTGAGAGGTTTAGAGATAAAGAACAATTCACTCAACCTACCAGTGAAGGAACTGAGACCAGAGAAGTGACATAACCTGCCATGTGCTTCATAGCTAAAGTTTGTCAGCACACTCTCTCTCACTTTTTGTCAATTACAGAAAGTTATCTCTGACCCCATCATCAAATGTCCTTGGTACCCTGGAGCTCTCACATAAACTCCAACTAAGCTCATCCTGGGATTTATTAGCATCCTGGCCTGTGTGAATTTACAGAGCTCTGGGTGGCAGTTGGCACCTACCCAAAGGAACCACAAAAGACAGGCCTGGTGATCTGCTTTTGAATGAGTATAGCCTTGAAAACTCAATAGAGTTCTACTCTGCACATATGGAGTTTGCGTAAGTCAGAATTGACTTAACAGCAACTAACAACAACAGGATGTACAAGGGTATAAGCATAGGCAGTGAGAACACCCAGGCACACATCTGTGATGTGGCATCTGGCAACAGTGGAGAGGTGCATTGACCTCTGGGCTCATAGGAGTAGACAAATTTGGAAGAAAGAAACCTCTGTATGTCATCCAGGTTTGCCATTAAGATCCAGCTGTACAAGCATGGAAAAATACCAAAAATGCTTATACTATAGGTCCATAGAGAGGTTCAGATGTGGCATTCTGCAGCCATCTATCCCTAAAGAGGTGGTATTTGAAACCAAAAGACTGGATGCAATTCTATAGTGTATGGAGAGCAGAATACTTAAATTTAGGGCTTGGGTGAAGGAAATATTTGGTAAAATGTAATAAAAATACTAATAGCTATAATTTATTGAGAACCTAATATGTACCTTATATAAACTATTACCTCAAACTTTCACTAAAACCCACAAACCCTTGCTCAGCACTTTATGTTACACTGTCTCCCTAACAGGAGGGATGAGAGTGATGAAAGGAGGGTTCAGAGACTACCACATCACAGAAGGCAGCAGAGAAGAAACTGTTAAAGGGAAGGTAATTACCATGAAGTGGTGCTTTGACATTTACAAGAATGCAGACTAGCAAAAGTCATTGGTGTTGAGGATGTTTTCAGTGTCCTTTTAGATTATGTTACCATGAAACCTGACCCTAGCTGGCTAACTGAATTTAATTACTGGGACTGAACTGAGCCGACAGAAAGTGTACTATTTTCTGGAAGTAAATGATTCATCCGTATGAAGCAAAGGAAATTTTCCAGGAAGAAGGGTTGCTATTCAGCAAGTACCGTTCAGCTTATCAGAGCAGTTGTAATCATTAATTGACACACATTAACTTCTTCCTAGTGGGGCCCAGCCACTCCTCGGAAGGAAGGTTGGGCAATCCTACTTCCTTAGTGATACTGCCTCGGAAACCCAAGGAGGGGTGCTATGAGTCGGGTTTGACTCCAGGGCACATAACAACAACAACAAGTGTGGGGCCAATTTATAAAGTCTGTCAATATGCGTTGTAAATCATTCCTGTTCCCTCTGTTGCTTCCCCCTGTCCCACACTTACCTTCTTGCCTAAAGTGATTGTGGGTAGTCGACTGAGAGGTTCAGTGGGAAAAAATCAACCAGACAAAATTTAAAATAAATGATGGGATTTCAAAAAAAAAAAGAAAAATAATCAACCACTGTAAACAGGGTGACTCCCAGGCATGTTTCTCCACAGTCAAACTAGCTATGAAGTGTATTTTGTCATGTAGAAATTCATATTCATACATTTTTTGTTGTTGTTATATGCCATCAAGTCGGACCCGACTCATAGCAACCCCTCCTTGGGTTTCTGAGGCAGTATCACTACAGAAGTAGATTGCCATACATAGTTTATAAAAATTTTATAATTATTTTCCTTCAAGGGTTTGTAGTCATTCCTATTTGTGTGCTTTTTTGATGACACACATTTTACTTGGCCATTCCTACAATTTTAACACCTCCACATCCATATACCAATTGTAGCTGCTGTTGTTGTCAGGCACCATGGAGTTGATGCCAACTCATGGTGACTCAATGACAACAGAAAGAAACACTGCCCGATCGATCGTGTGCTATCCTCACTATCCTTCCTAAGCTTCAGCCCGTCATTATGGCCACGCCTTGAAGGTCTTCCCCTCCTGCGCTGACTCTCTGCCAGGCATGATATCCTTCTCCAAGGCCTGGTCCCTTCTGACAACATGACAAAACATGAGAGATGAAGTCCTGCCGTTCTTGCTTCTAAGGAGCACTAAGGTAGAAATTAGTGATTGTACATTTCTCAAAGCATATTCCACAAAATCATTTTCTAAATCAGCACAACCTAACAGAAATAGAAGGCAAACAATGTACGTAATTTCAAACTCTAGTACCCACATTAAAACAATTAAAAGGAAACAGGTAAAATAAATTTTAATAATATATTTTATTTAACCCAATATAATAAAAATACTATCATTTCAACATCACTTGATATCAAGAAATTGTTGAGATATTTTATACCTTTTCATTCTAAGTTTTTTGTGTTTTGTTTTGTTTTGTTTTGCTTTCTACTAATCAGGTGTGTTAGTACACATACAGCACATGTCAATTTGGACTAGTCATAGTTTGAGTGCTCAGTAACCAAATGTGGCTAGGGATTGCCATATTGGAAACCACAGGTCTGGATCCTGAATGAAGATATTAAATGAGGTAAGACTTTTAGCTGAACCCTCTATTAAGCTTGTTTCCCTACCCACCTCTCACCCCATGCCATTGTATAAATATAATTCTTTTTCAAGCCAATCTTCGCAACTAAATTAGCAGAACACAAGTCTTAGACACTTCTGCAATCTCCTTTTCATCTTCCACTCTTCTTATCTGCACCCTTTCAATTTATAAATGGGGAAAATGGGTCTCAGGGAGTCTGGTAATTAACCCAAGGTCACACGGTGGTTAGGAGTAGTCATCTAAATTCAGTCTTACTAATGCCCAGTCCACAGCTTTTCCAACTATCTTTAGGACCCAATACCCTTGAGTCTCCCTGTTTTTCTCTCAGGGTTTTAGATTCTCCAACAAGAAAGGATCTCTGGTGGTGTAATGGTTAAGGTATTTGACTGCTAACCAAAAGGTCAGTGGTTTGAATCCATCAACTGCTCTGTGGAAAAAAGATAAAGTGGTCTGCTTTATCAACATTTACATCCTTGGAAACTCAATGGGGGTCCCTATGAATAGGAATTGATTGATGGCAGTTTGGTTTTTTTTTTTTTATGGAGTTTGGTTTTTTGGTAACCAGAAAGAGTTGATCTTAATTACTCTCCTTCACAGACCTTAAATTTAATGGCTGAAACTAAACTGACACTCCAGGCACATCAGTTGGATTTACAAATTGCCCACTAGTAGCTCACACCTAACAACTTCTCTTTTCAGTTCCTTAAAACTAAGGCTACTAAGCCCTCCGCCTCGTAAGGGAGAGGTTATTCACAGCTGATTTTCTGACTAAGCATTCTGCTACAAACATTTCTTGACATTTCTAATTTAGAAGATTACAAGATTAGATTCCAATGTATTATTGGGGTAATCTCTACAGGTGCAATTAACAATTTATCACTGTTTATTTGCAGTATTGGATTTTTCTACAATAAATGTATATGTTATTTTTATGCAAAAAAGTATGTATTTAAAATAAATGAATTTTCCTATAACCTTTAATAAAGAGACAGTTTAAGTATTCATTCTAGTTTAATGTCTCCCACATCTACAGAGATATCTTTTTAAAAAATAACTGAGTATTCCAGGTAATCATCAGAATATTTTCCAGAAGTAGAAATTGGAAGACAATGAAGTTTTGTACACTGACCCTCAGTATAAACTGGCTTAACAGTAATGCCTGTGGAGCACCCAGAGTATTCCACTTAGATTTCATCAGTGTAGAACATGATAACACTTGATCGCTTCAGCAAAGCTAAGGTAACTGTTTGTTGACCTCTGTTTTCAACTGCAAAAAAAAAGAAGCTAGTAAACAACATAGCCCATGGCCAGATTCTAATATTATACCACTGAAGAAATTGACAACAATCACAATTGATTCATTTTTTAAAAAATATATTATTTTATCTCAGATTACTTTAAAATCTTTTCATTGATGATTTTCAACAGATAAAAAGGTAAGTTTCCCACATTTCTTATCAATCTGTCCTGAATAATTCATATTTTAGTTCTCAATATATAATGGGTAATATATTTATGTGGAGATGGAAAAAGGAATTTTCCTAAGACTTTCATGTTCATGTTCCCTGCCACAAGAAAATAAAGCCTGCATTTTCATAGGCAGATAGTATTTATAATTTGTAACTTTTCTTGGTACAAATGCACTGAGCTTTTAAAATTGCTATGCTGCTGTTTGAGATAAATAAAATTTTGTAACTTCTTAAGTTCACTAGTACAGCTTATAAGATAAAGGAATAAAAAAGCTTCTGTGATGCAAGTTTAAAAGATCAGATTTCTATTTTTGTGTGTTGAGATGTGTGTGTTATTTTCCTTAAGTAGAGATATATCTGTACTTTGGAAGACACAAAAAGATACCAAAAAACTCTCTTCCTAGTAAGAGGATCAATGTGTGAGAGTCCCAGCACACCTATACAAATGTGGGCTTTTCTGTCTCTGGGACGATTGGATACCGAAGCATTAGCAAACACATTTAACAATGAAGCATTCTTGAGAACTGAGGCTAGGAGAATCTTGGCACATAGAGAGCTCGAAGAGACCTTGGGGACCATGCAGTGTAGACCGAGCAGCAAGACTGCTGATTTCACTGCAGAGTTCTGGCCACCCCAACAGTATTCTCAAGTTTCTTAGATGGTAGAGCTCCTAGAAGTCAATTTTTTTTTTTTTTTTGTAGAAATCCATAAAATGCTGATCTATTTATGCCTGCCTTAAGAACCAGAAATTTAGTTAGCAGAAAATATGACTTTATTTAAAAAAAAAAAAAAAAACCCTAAACTCCCTGTCATTAAGTCAATTCTGACTCATAGCAACCCCCTTTGGGTTTCTAAGGCAGGAAATATTTACGGAAGTAGACTGCCCAGTCTTCCTTCTGAGGAGTGTCTGGTGGGTTTGAACTGCCAGCCTTCTGGTTAGCAGTCAAGTGCCTTAGGCACTACTCCACCAGATCTCCTTAATGACTCTATTATATATGTAATATTCAACCTCAACCATGAACATATATGTCTGGATGGTAGAGGGTGGGGAGAGTGGTGGGGGGAGAGAAACAAAAACAAAACCCACTGCCATCAAGTCATTTCAGAAATTTCACATTCTTGTTTGTATGCTACCTACTCATTTGATCTCTTATACTCACCAGCCAAATCCAAAACCAAACCCACTGCCATCGAGTTGATTCCGGCTCATGGTGACCCTGTCGGACTGAGTAGAACTGCTCCATTGGGTTTCCAAGGCTGTAAATCTTTACAGAAGTAGACTGCCTCATTTTTCTCCTGCAGAGCAGCAGGTGGGTTTGAACCACTAACCTTTTGGTTAGCTGGCCAATGCTTTAACCACTGTACTACAAAGGTTTAAGAAAAATTATAGGGATGGTGAACTTAATTATAAAAATTCTAAATTCATTATTTGCTAAAATAATTTTTTCCTAAAACTTAGATGAGTTCAGCATCACATCACACCAGTTGTGGTACATCCATGATCCCTGGGAGTCTGTTTTGTTTTTTAAAAGATTCCAAGTCAGTTCTTATTTGGTAAAGCATATATAAAACACTAGAGTGACTATTTGTCTCTGTCTTTAACCACTGTGTTAAAATCATGTGGTTAGTGCATGTACACTATGTTCTTTAAAGATGGTTTTAAATAAGTGAAAGTATTTCGAGACTATAAGCCTTGTATTAATGTTTTGGGGCAATTGCCACAATCAAAAATAATTTTGAAAAGTACTCAATTAAAAAGCAATTGAATTGTAGGAAAAAACTCTTTAAAAAACTGTTTAAGAGTGAACATGTTGACTCTCTTGATTTCAAAAGTATAATATTCCGTATTTATGAGAATTGTCCATGATATATTTCTGAGTAAACAATTTGTAAATCTCATTTCATATAAAAAAATAAAGGAAGAGAAAAATAAAAGAAAGGGCTTGGAATAAAACAAAAGTTGTTAAGACAGGTTATTCCAGTAGTAAGGAAAGAACTTTCCATTTTTATTTTATTGATTTCAATATACTTGATGATTTTTCAATAAATATATGCAACTGTTCTACTTTTTAAGCTAATAAATTTTAAGAATAACTTTTGCTAAATTCTTGTGGGAAGGTAGATTAACTACATGATTTGCAAACCAGCAAGTTAAAAACAAAAAAAATTAGATGCCATATAAAAGATTTCTTTAGAAATAGAAAATTGTACCTAAACAATAAAAAGTGAATCTTTGAGAAGCTGTTGTTTGGTATTCCACTCTTGGATTCTTTTCCCCATGTAATCAAACCTTGTCTTTGCGTCAGAGGGGCAGCACTCACACAGAGGGAAAGCCAGACAGACAGGAATACACAGATAAGAAGGGCTCAGGGAGGGGGTAGTCACACAGAGGACAGAGGAAGAAAGGGAGTAGAGTGTTTTATGGTTGGGGATGGCAACTGGGGCCATGAAATCAAATGTGCATGAACTGTTGACTGTAAAACAAATCTGTTTTGTAAATTTGCACCCAAAACACAATTTTTTTTTTTTAAACCTTGTCTTTGTTCATGGTAAGTGTTCAATACATATGTATGCAAGTGAACACGAAGCTGCCTTTTTCTCCTACAAAAACAGAAGTTTTAGATGTCCAATCTAATAGTAGCTGTTCAGTGAATAAATGACAATGATGAAAAAAAAAAAAAATCAAACATGAAGCCCCAGGACAATGAAGACTATGAATACTAAAGGCATCACCTAAAATATCAAGTATCTCAACTGAAATAGGTGAAGTTTGGGAATAAGCCAGGGGGCTTCTTAAAACTCCAGGGTATTTATTCCCAACTAAACTACCTAGTTTTAAAATTTATAAAGGAATGAATTGTAAAGTCTCTACTTTATAATTGTTGTTTGTCATTGAGTCGGACCCGACTCATAGCGACCCCTCCTTGGGTTGCTGAGGTGGTATCACTACGGAAGTAGATTGCCCAACCTTCCTTCAGAGGAGTGGCTGGTGGGTTTGAACTGCCAGCCTTCTGGTGAGCAGTCAAGTGCCTCAGGCACTACACTATCAGGGCTCAGGGCTCCTACCTTATAATTACTATATATACATAAAAGAAAAGAATGTTGGTTAGATATATTTTCTTTTCTACTGTTGAATAACCAAGAAGATTTAGGCGAAATTTATAATATTACAAATCTTATTGACAAACTAAACAATAAGTTGTTGAAAAGTAGATAGAACATGGATTATGTATACTTTGGCTTAGAAGCCAGCAGAAGGTAATAGGTACTTTGAGGGTGTAGCCACATTACGTGACAAGGAAGTCCAAATACATCCATGCTGATTTCTCCCTCTGCAACCCAGCATTTGTAAGTCAGAAGGTATATGTCATTTTCATAAGCCTGAGCCAGCCTATGTGAAATCATTTCCATTATTGTCAATGCTCCATAACCAAAACTGGAGAGATCAGAAGCTCTATGAAACCAGGCAGAGAAAAAGGTAAGGAGGTTTCCTTGGGAAACTGAAAAGTACTGGATTTATATATATATAT
>NW_006921592.1:4082233-4090425 GCF_000298275.1 Orycteropus afer afer | reverse complement strand
CTATAATAATACTTATTAGAAATGTTCATAATAATAATTATAGATATAAAAACTGTTTGTTATTATAATTATAGGTTAGACCAATGCATCATCCAGGCAAACAAAGATTTTGGACCAGCATGATCCTCCCCATAAGCTGATGCCACATGTATTTATACATGCTCAATTGCTCAAATGGTTTGGGAACTTAGTTTTCAAAAGGCAATTTCAGGATCTAAAATTGTTTTACTCTATTGAGAAAAAAAAAAATGTGCTTAAGAGAACCAAGTAGGAAGCTACCCACTAATTCATGTAGCAGTTTCTTTAAGCATCTGTTTGGTATCTGGAATGGTACTTGGTGCAGGGTCACAGAAATGGGAGGGGGAAAAAAAATATATGGTTAGGTGACTTATTTCTCCCAGTTTACACATGAAACATATCCATTAAAATGACACATCACCTTTAAGAAGAAATGTCATTGTACTTTCAAAAGTTATTTTCTGCCTTTGCCCTAGGAGAAAGTGCAATTCTGACACACACACAAACTCACAAGTGCTTCAATATATAAGTATTAAAAAAATCCATATATTTTTGTCTTTAAAAGTTTTCCTATAATTTTAACAATAATAGCTACTGTTTACTGAGTACCATTACTGGGTCTATGTTTGGTATCAAATCTCATCCTCAAAACCTTGCAAAGTAGGTTTTATTTCCATTTTACAGATGATTTGTGTTGAAAAGCCTTATCCTAGGATAAGACTGTGATATTCTGAATAATTTCCAGTTAGACAGCAGCAGTTATAGTCAGGCAATGGACGTGACCATCTACTGAACATCTACTATAGCCTTGTACTTCTCTGCATCCTTTACATTTATTATTTCATTTAATCCTCTCACAATTACTTTGCAGGATGGATAACCATGTCCTAATATTAAAGATGCTGAAACTGAGGCTCAGAGAGTCTAAGGAATATGTCCCAAATGTTATGGCCAGTGAATGGCCACCTAGCAGGGTTACCAATTTGGGCCTCTTGATCCTCATACACTCTTTTCTCCTAAATATCTCCTATAAATCAATGATAAGAACTTCTTCATGCCTTTTTTCATGCTGTGCCCTCTGTCTAGAATTACCTCCCCTTGTCTAACCCCCATTCTGTCTACAAGGCCAAACTCAGATATTATTTCTTAAATCCCAACCTACCCTAGGCAAAATGTGCAAACAATATTACATGCTTTTGCTACTAGCGTAGTACTTATCACATAGTATTGTAATTATTTGTATGTATTTTTCTCTATACAAATACCCCAGGTGGTACAGTGGGTAGGCACTCGGCCACAGGAGGTTAAGAAGCCCTTGAAAACAAAAAATTGTTTCTTATTTACTTTTGAGTTCCCAACAGTACAAAGTTGGCACATATTTGGCACTCGATGTAATTGACACATAGTTGGCAGACCTAATAACTCACATCAGCATGCTACAAATTGAAAAAACAAATCAAAACCAAACTCACAGCTATCAAGTCAATTCCCACTCATAGCGACGCCCTTTGGGTTTCTGAGGCAGTAAATCTTTACCGTCCAGTCTTCCTTCTGTGGAGTGGCTGGTGGATCTGAACTGCCAACCTTCTGGTTAGCAGTCAAATGCCTTAGGCATTATGCCACCAGAGGTCCTTACAAATTGAAACCAACCAAACCAACCTCACTGCCTTCAAGTCAGATCCGACTCATTGCAACCCCTCCTTGGGTTTCTGAGGCAGTATCACTACAGAAGTAGATTGCCCAACCTTCCTTCCAAGGAGTGGCTGGTGGGTTTGAACTGCCAGCCTTCTGGAAAGGACCTCTAAAAAAATAACAAAAACAATTCTCCTGACTCCATTTAGGGACCACTTTTTTTTTTTTTTTTTTTTTTTTTTTTTGCTTATTTTCTTTTATTTATATGTTTTAAGACACCCAGAAGACCGAAAGCTACAACTTCTCCACTTTTCTATTTATGATTGTTCTAACAGCTCATTCTAGCCCCATCCATGTGTGTTTTCTTGGACTTTGAATATTCTGCCTTCTTATATTTTAAAAAACAAAAAAGAGAATTTTTACAAAATGTGTCTTAACTTTGCCTGCTTCCTGGATAACAGAGCTGTACAAGGCACAAAATTGATCTCTGGATTCTGACCACAGCAACAGGCTGTGATGATTACAAAGGCATTCGCTGGCCCACAGGAAGGAGCAGAATGAAAGATGGTGCTTGGAAACAAGTGGGAAAAAATATATTTACACTGATTTATATTTTCAAATCAGTTACCAATACTTTACTTTCCATGAAGATAGATAAATGCTTTGCTTGCCTCCCATTTAACTGATTGAGAAAGTTAAGGTAAATGACTTGGTCCAAACTCTTTTTTGGCTAGAGTTTGGAATGCAGTCATCTAGATAATCAGTTTACCCCTTTAAATAATTCCTTTTCTGCTTTAGAGGTAACATTAATGTAGACTTATCCTAAAAGATCATATGCAAAACAGGCTAATAAAAAGATCTGGCTTTTTTGTTTCTTTTCTTTGTAAGTCCATACTGAATAGAAATATTCACAGATCATTGGCAGTGTCCGGACAAAGAGTTACACAGCTTTGTGCTGTGTAAAAACATAGTCTGCATGTCCAAATCAGCTCAAGAAATTTCTGATTTCTGAGAGAGCAGGCTGGCTGCCAGCTCTTTAAGAGAGACAAACACACTCTTAGAACATGAATCATTACATATCACATCAAGTGAGCTTGCATGCGCACACACAGATATTTTCAACAACTGTTCAAGAATTTCCAAAATATCCCTTCACCACACATAAGGTACGCACTTCATCAACCAAGATCAGCTTGTGCTTTTCTCATCCATGTTGTCAGAAAGAGTAAGCTATTTACCAGTAATATTACTACATGAGAAGGCTCAAGATGTACTGTAAACAGGGGTGCCAAACAGAGCAGATGACTCAGGACTGATTTTAGAATACACCCTGGACTGAACTTAATGACTGCAGCTGGTTATTTGTCAACCCTGTTTTAAAAACAAATTGGTTGACCTTTGTGCCTATAACCAATTATTTTCTAAATCTCTTTCTTTATATCCAGCCTTCTACCAGAAAGAAGATTTAACCATTCCATTTAACCAAAGTAGACTAGAATGACCACTGTTTGGAAAGGTGAATCAAAAGTTTGAAAAAGGATAAACGTTAGTTTCACAACACAAGAGCAGAGGCAACGTGACCTGCCAGAACTGCAAGCAGGCACTGGAGTGGCTTCCATCCATGTCGTAAATTAGTCCAGTGGGTGTTTTTAATTCTTTTTATTGTCAACACTCAAAAGTACTGAGATATTTCAATCAGGATAATTAACAACTTAAATGATATCAAAATAGTTCCAAAGTTTAAAGGCAAAGAATTATAGATGTGTCAGTATGCTTTCTCGAAAAGAGAGTTTAAAACACAGTAAAATATTTTTAAAAAAATTAACAACCCTGCTTTGATTTACACCAATTGGTTGATTTGCTTCTTAACGTCTATGGGAGAGAAGTGTGCTGTCACATTTATTTCTCTATGTTCACTAGAAAATAAAAAAGATTTCTAAGTTGGAACTACTTTTCCCCCCATTATAAAAATTTCTTATTTCACCATAAACGTTATATTATAGTAACTGTCCAAGGGTCTAAGGGTATAAATCCATCATAGTTTTAAAAGTTAATTAAAATTAAATTTAATCTCAGCCTTCAAATTCCTTTTCATTTGTTAATATTTAGCAGAATACCTTTCTATTGCATACTAGTATTTTTTCTTTATGAAGTACTTTTGGAAAGAAAATTTGTATAATTTTTTCAGGCAATTATGCTCTTTTTTTAAAAAAAAAATAATCTATGAAAAAGTGAACGCAGACAAGAAATTAAAAAATACTTTTCTACTTGAAAAACTACTTTTTCTTGTGTGGTTTACTGATAAATTCAAAATACATTTAATTCAATAATTAAAATATTCTGTAGATGTCAAGATATAAAAAGTCCTAGAATGAAATAATGAGAATATCTGATATTAATAGCTACATATCCACCTAAATAGACTGCAACACCACTGAAATGGAGGATAATGGGGGCATTGATCCTTAGATTTTTTTTTCACAAGAGTCCAAAATATTGACTTTTCATAAAGATGTAAAGGTAGATTTTTTTTTTCTGTTTGTTTACTTTCTTTTGCTTTAGTTTTTTTTTGGGGGGGTAGTGATGGTGGTAGTGGTTTATGAAATATGTATATGTTCAACAGTATATTTGTTCATACAATTACTTTTAAAATGCAATAAATTCAGGAAAGACAAAAGGTCAATTAACAACTGTAAAAGTGACCCATCTAGTTAACAGTTCTCAGTAACTACATTAAGTGAGATTTTGCTATTAAAACAAAACAAAACAAAATCTTAAATCTCCTTATTTTTATCCCTCTGAAAGTTTTTACTAATTATATGAAAAAGAACACAGAGAAAAGAAGATTTTGTAATACTTCTTATTGAATACTTAAAATAATTTCTATAAATATTTAAGGCAATGCAAAATAATTTACTCAGAAATTAAAATTCCTCAAACTAAGCTAACTCCTCCAATAAATTCATCTGCTCATAATGTAGAGGTCCAGTCATATGTATGTATTAGAATAAAAAAAAAATGTAAATAAAATGTGATGGTTACTCTTGGTTTTAAAACTAATACAAAAAAAAAACCCAAACTCACAATTCTCTGGTGGAGGTGTTATTATCATTATTTATCAGTAAAATAAGCTTTACACCAGGCCTAGAGCTCAGGTTTTATACATTTAAATATAACCCTCTTCAATTCTTTTAGCATGTTGTTAGGTGTCATCCAGTCAGTTCCAACTTACCGAGACCCTCTGTACCACAGAAGGAAACACTGCCTGCTCCTGGGCCATCCTCACAGTCCTTGTATGTGCTGTATCCTTTATTGCAGCCACTGGCTCAGTCCCTCTTATTGAGGATCTTCCGCTTTTTATCTGATTCTCTACTTTACCAAGCACAGTGTCCTTCTCCAGGAAATAGTCCCTCCTAATTTCATGTCCAAATTACATGAGAACGAGTTTCACCATCCTTAATTCTAAGGACCATTCTGGCTGCGCTTCTTCCAAGACAACTTTGTTTATTCTTCTGGAAGTCACGGTATATTCTTCACCCACACCATAATTCAAAGTCAATAATTCTTCTTCTGTCTCCTTTATTCATTGTGCAGCTTTCTCGTGCATTGGAGGTGACTGAAAATGCCATGGCTTGGGTCAGGTGTACCTTAGTCCTCAAAGTGACATCTTTGCTTCTTAAAACTTTAAAGAGGTCTTTTGCAGCAGATTTGCCCAATGCAATACGTCATTTGATTTCTCAACTGCTGCGTCCATGGAAATTGATCACAGATCCTAGTAAACTGAAATCCTTGATAACCTCAATCTTTTCTCCATTTATCACGATGTTGCTTATTGCCCCAGTTGTGGGGATTTTTGTTTTCTTTATGTTGAAGTGCAATCTGCGGTAAAAGCTGTACTTTTTGATCTTTATCAGTAAGTCCTTCAAGTCCTCTTCACTTTCAACAAGCAAGTTGTGTTATCTGTATATCTTAGGTTGTCCTTCTACCACAAGAAGATTGATTTGTTGAAGATGTAGACAAAATGCATTAAACTGAGCACTTCTGGAAGGCAGTAGGGCAGTCCCTGAAGAAGATTAAGATTTACTAAGATAGAGCTGGCTTTTAGGAGTAGTGTAGTGACTAAGGCACGTGACTGATAACCAGAAGTCTGGTGGTTCAAACCCAGCAGCCACTCCTCGGAAGGAAGATTGGGCAATCTACTTCCGAAGTGATACCACCTCGGAAACCCAAGGAGGGGTCGCTATGATTTGGGTCCGACTCAAAGGCACATAACAACAACATTTAACAAAGTAATAATAATAAAAAGAACAGGCTTCACTTTAGCAAGTTTTAATTTCAAGTGACAGAAGGAACAGAGGTGCTGGTCTCATATTTCTTTTTTTTTTTATTGTGGTGAAATGCATGTAACAAAACATTTCAAACATTTTTACATATACATTTCAGTGACATTGATTACATTCACCATGTTTTGCTACAAAGACTACTATTCATTTCTAAATTTGTCATTGCTGTTAACAAAAACTCTATACCTCTTAAGCAATAGTCTTCCATTTCTCCCTTTCACTAACCCCTGGTAAGCACAAGTGAACTTTGGTCTCTATGCATTTGCCTATTCCAAATTTTTTATACACATGGAATCATATAATACTGTCCTTTTGTGCCTGACTTATTTCACTCTGTATAATGTCTTCAATTTTCGTCCATGTTCTAATATCAGAATTTTATTTTTCTTGATGGCTGAAATAATACACTTTGTCTATATACATAACAGGAGCTCTGGTAGCGTAGTGCCTAAGGCACTTGACTGCTAACCAGAAGGCTGGCAGTTCAAACCCACCAGCCATTCCTCGGAAGAAAGGTTGGGCAATCTACTTCTGTAGTGATACTGCCTTGGAAAGCCAAGCAGGGGTCACTATGAGTCAGGTCCCACTCGATGGCACACAACAACATGTATATAACATTTTATTTACCCTTTCTTCTGTTGATGGAAACTTAGGGTGTTTTCACTGTTTTACTATTGTGAATAATGTTGCAATGAACATTGGTGTATAAGCATCTCTTTTTGAGTCCTTGCTTTTAATTCTTCGGAGTATATACATAAGATTGGAATTGATGAGCCATAAGGAAGTTTAGAGTTTAATTTACTGAAGTATCAGCGACCTGTTTTGCATAGCAGCAGCACATGTTACTATCCATCAGCAGTAGACAAGGGTTTCAATTTCTCCGTATACTCACCAACACTTGTTATTTTCCATTTTTCAGATGATAGCTATGTTCCTAGTTGCACTGAAGGGATATCTCACTGTGGTTCTAATCTGCATTTTCCTAATGATTAACAACAAAAATTTTGGTGGCCTAGTACCTAAGACATTTGACCATTAGCCAGAAGGCTGGTGATTCAAACACACTGGTCACTCCATGGGAGGAAGACTGGGCAATCTATTTCTATAAAGATTTGCTGCTTTAGAAACCCAAATGGGATCACTATGAGTCGGAATCGACTTCATGGCAGTGAGTTTTTTGTTCTGTTTTGGTAATGATTAACAACATCGAGCACCTTTTCATGTGCTTATTGCCATTTGTGTATTTTCTTTGGTGAAATAGTCCTTTGCCTATGCTTTAATTGGGTTGTTTGTCTTTGTGTTGTTGACATGTAAGAGTTCTTCATATATTTTGAATATTAAACCCTTATCAGATGTATGCTTTTCAAATATTTCCTCCCAATCTGTTGGTTGTATCTTTACTTGCTGTGAATCTCTTCATTTGCTTTTGGTGCGTTGAGACCTTCTATTTCATCTTAAAACACTTTAGAGAGCTTATATGTTTCTAGAAATTTGTCCATTTCATCTAAGCTGTCTAATTTGTTGCCAGACAATTGTTCATAGTACACACTTATAATCCTTTTTATTATTATTATCATTTTTACAGAATCTGTTGTCATCATCCCACTTTTGTTCCTAATTTTAGTTTCATATTTCTTTAAAATCCCTCATGGTGCTTATTACTGTGCTAGACACACAGAGTTGCCCACTAAATAGGTGACTGATGTGTTCATTCCTCTCAGTCATATGTTCAGAAAGTTTTTTAAGAGTTATGGAGACCTAATACAGCCACAGTAGTCAAAACTGCCTGGTATTGGTTTAAGGACAGATACATAGAGCAATGGAATAGAATTGAGAACCCAGATATAGATCCATTGACCTATAGTCAGCTGATCTTTGACAAAAGCCCAAAACCCATTAAATGGGGAAGAGAATGTTTGTTGAATAAATGGTGCCGGCAAAACTTGAGATCCATTTGCAGAACACTGGAACAAGATTGGTACCTCACACCACACACAAAAAAGAACTCCAGATGGATCAAAGACTTAAATATGAAGCCAAAAAGAATACAGTTCCTCAAGGAAAATTTAGGGTCAAATTTAAGGGCCCTAATATATGGCATAAATAGACTACCAAGCATAATTCAAAATGCACAAATAGCAGAAGAGAAACCAGATGATTGGGACCTTCTAAAAATTAAATTTTTATGTGCTTCCAAAG
>NW_006921592.1:4077289-4080448 GCF_000298275.1 Orycteropus afer afer | reverse complement strand
AATAAATTAAAAAAAAAAAAAAAAACCTTGGGGAACTTTGTAGTCGCTATTCTAGACTACTTTCTCTCCCACCCTCAGTCCCCAGGAAAAAAATCAACTGAGCTGGAGAGCCCCAGGCCAGAAAGCAGGGTTTGCAAATAAGAAAGAAGGCCTGAGGCATGGTTCTCGATCCCTTAAGATATATACACACACATATACATACATATACACACACATATATATACACACACACAAAGGAAGGTTGGGGTGGGACCATATTCCGACTATAGGAAGGATTTAGCACCTAACAAAGGCAGATACTGTGATGCTGTTCCTTGGATGACTACCACATCTGCATGAGACAAATGATTCCTTAATGACTCAACCCTTTGCCACAAAGTATTGGCTTCAAATATCACTGGTTCTTTTCTTCCAGGCTAATGCATGATTTGTCTCAGTATCCAGCAGGTTGAAGTTACATTTCCAATGTATGAGCAAAATGGAAGATCACTTTTTGTACACAGCAGTATGATGTAGAGATGATCTTATTTTAAAAAATTACTAAAAATAATCTGTTTTCACAAGGTCAAAAGACAATTGAACAAATAATCA
Source organism: Orycteropus afer afer (assembly GCF_000298275.1). Taxonomy (NCBI): domain Eukaryota; kingdom Metazoa; phylum Chordata; class Mammalia; order Tubulidentata; family Orycteropodidae; genus Orycteropus; species Orycteropus afer. Next base: position 4,079,857 of record NW_006921592.1, on the reverse strand, counting down.
GCAAATTCCTTCAATATAGATAGCTCTCTTGGTAGCTTCAGAAAACACGCTCTTTCAAACCTCCTATCTCTCCCCAGGATGGGTCATTGCTTAACTTGCACTTAACAATTTCTTCACAGACACACTCAGCAAGTCAATACTTCCAGTAATACTACTATTTCAGATGCCAAATCCTACCTCTAATTTTCTGTTATGTCAAGAAAACCAACCAGGAGTGTAATTCTAAAGGAGATTCATCAAGAAATGCTTTGGACTGTGGTCAGAGACCATAGTGAAAAAAAAAAAAAAGAGTTATGGAGACCTAAAAGGAAGTAGATACCAGAACAGGACCTCAATCCCTATACTCTTCTGAATTATACTAAAGTCTCCCATTTGCCTAGTGCAAACTCAAGATCACATCACCCCAAAAGGATTAAATTAAATGCCTCTTGCAACATGACAAAGATATGTTTGTTTAAATGACAACTGTAGTATTCCCTCTAAAGACATGTAGCCCATGTAAAAACTATGAGCACAGAGCTCACAGCTGTTCCTTTCCACAGTCAACAGTGGACAACTGGTAAGAATTCAAACAATTTTTGATTGTTTAAGACTTGGGTGTTGTTATTTTTCTAATAGCCTCCTTGTTCATGATGCAAATTTGATCTCTAAAAATAAAGATTTTTCAGGAAAGATCTTGTATATGTTAGCCAACACTTGCATTTGATCCAACTTCTCTAACATTTAAATATACAATGATTAAGATGAAAATACCCTGACACTGTAGTATCTTTAAAGGTTGTTTTCTGAAATAATGAAGTACTAATTCCACTCTTCTTTTGCGGTGCACCCAAGATCCTGTCTTGGAGTAAGTTAAGCCTTTACAAGACTTCAGGGCTGAAACACTCCTCTAGTTCAGACACTTCTTCCTCATTGCTGAGAAATGCTTCCAAAAAAACAAACCCATTGCCACTGAGTCAATTCTAACTAGTAGTGTGACCAGCAGGAAATCTTTATGGAAGTAGATTGCCTCATCTTCCTTCTGCTGAGTGGCTGGTGGGCTTGAACCACCAACCTGACTAGCAGACAAATGCCTTAGGCACTGCACCAGAGAGAGGTTTAAGGAATTGAAAAAGCAAAGAATTAACATTCTTCACCCTAATTCCCTAAAGTGGTGGTTTTCTTTTTTGTATGGTATTTTGTTTGTTGGTTTTTAGTTGGGGGAACACTATCTTTAGAAGAAATCCTTTGTTCAAGCCCAGTATCTCAAACTGATAAAAGCAGAGTTGCTTTTATTGAAGGAGACAAACAAAAAAGAGATAGAGGAAAAAACAAGACTTGATCATTTGTTATACCCTCATCAGTGCCATAGCTCTTTTGCAGTTCTTTTCCTTGAAGGCTTCCAAAATCACTTGTGACTTAATTCATGATCTTCAGGATATAAAAGCATAAAAATACTGAATTAGATTAATTTTCTGGGTATGAATAATTGAAAAGTCTATCTGACCACTTCCTCCCTTCCTTCTTTCCTTTTCTCTTTCCTTCCTTCCTTCTTTCCACATTTATTCACTAAATATTTATTATGCCCCAGACACTGTTCTTGTCAGACATTGTTCATTGTCAGCCGCAGGGGTGGAGGGGAGGAAAGAGAACCCAGGCACACCCAAAGCAGCAGGACAAGAGAGCAGGAAAAAGGGGATTAAAAGCCAGGAACCCAGAGAGAGGGCCAGTCAGCTGCAGGGATCCAGGTGTGGAGAGGGAACTCAGGCATGCTCAAAGCAGCAGGGTGGGAGAGCAGGAGAAAGGGGATTAATAGGTCCAGGAACTCAGAGGAGCAGTCAGCCACAACGATCCAGGTGAGGAGAAGGAACTCAGGCATGCACAAAGCAGCAGGGCAAGAGAGAGGGAGAAAGGGGCGGAAAAGGCCCAGGAACCCGGACAGAGGAGGAGTTAGTTGCAGGGATCCAGGGAAGTGTGGTATGAGAGCTTTCCAACAGGGAGATAAACTTGTCTGTCGGTTTGTCCTACCGTGGTGACACGTTAATGTGAGTTTTAGGGCTCAGCCACTGGTGTTTCAAACCCAGTGGGATGCACATGGTGCACAGTTATCAGCCCAGCTTACAGACTGAGACAGACTAGGAAGAAGGAAGAGGATGTCCACTTCTCAAAGAATTGGCTAGGGAAAACCTCATGAATAGCAAAGAAACAGTGTTTGATACATTACCGCACAACTTTATGAATAGTCCAGTTAGGTTAAAAGGCTCTCAAAATAGGACTGGGAAAGAGCTGCATCATCTGAGTAAACCCAGCCTTACTCCTATGGATAAGGTAAAGCATTCGAGACCTCCATTTGCTGATGTGGCACCACTCAAATTTAGGAGAAACAGCTGCAGACATCCATTAATCATCGGAACATGGAATGTATGAAGTATGAATCTAGGAAAATTGGAAGTTGTCAAAAATGAAATGAAATGCATAAAGATTGATATCCTCAGTATTAGTGAACTGAAACGGACTGGTTTTGGCCATTTTGAATCAGACAACCATATGATCTACTATGCCGGGAATGACAGTTTGAAGAGGAATGGC
>NW_006921592.1:4038869-4074785 GCF_000298275.1 Orycteropus afer afer | reverse complement strand
CTAACAAGAACAACAGACATTGTTCTAGATACAAGGATACAGCAGTAAACAAAAGAAACAACTTTTCATTGAACTTACATGGTAGTGGAGGAAGATACTTAATAAAGACCTAAACAAATTAAAATATGTTTGATGTGATAAGAAAATAGATATGAAGAAAAGTAAAGAAGAAAAATTGTAGATGTTGAGTGAGAATGTGTATATCTGTGTATGCTCTTTTACATGATGGCTTAGAGAAGGCCTCCCTTGTGAAGGTGACCTTTAAGCACAGAGCAAATAAAGTCAGACAGTGAGATTTAAGGGGCAAGAGCTGTTCAGGCAGACGAAACATTAAGTGCAAAAGTGCTGAAGCAGAGAGTGCTTGGCATGTTTGAAGAATAGCACAAAAAAGTTTCCCGGGGCTCAACTTTCAGCCAAAAGATAGATAGACCTATAAGATGAACAATAACACCAGGGAGGTATGCACTGCTTACAAAAATCAACTACACGAGATCAAAAGGGCAGCATTTGCCCAAGGATAAAGCTCAGAAAGCAGGAAGGGATAGGAGAGAAGGATAAATGCGAAGGGGAAACACTGGGAGGAAACGGGAAAAGTGGAGACTGCAATCACTATCACAAAAAAATGTGTGCAAATGGACAACCAATCTGCTCTGTAAACTTTCACCCAAATCACAATTAAAAAAAAAAAAAGGAAAAGAAAGAGCTATGGAAAACAGAACAAAGTGAGCAAGAGAACAAAGTGAGCAAGGGTGAGAGGAGGAGAAGATAAAGAAAGAAAAACCCACGTTCCTCTAGGGCAGAGGCTAGATCATACTCAACATCAGCAGAAAGTTAACTGTGTCGCTGTTGTTAGTTGGTGTCACGTTGATCCTGACCGAAGGCAACACCATGTGTGAGTATAACTGCTCCACTGGGTTGTCAAGTTTGTGTCCTTTCAGAAGTAGATAGCCAGGTCTATCTTCCAAGGCACTTCTGAGTGGGTTCAGACTGCCAGTAATCGAGTGATGAATCTTATATGTAATTCAAATCCAAGCTAGGGATTTGGATTACACATAGATGTTCAATAAATCCTTATGGAAGAGAATCAGGACATCTTTTTTTTTTTTTTTTTTTTTAAGTAGACAGAAGACATTAAAGAGTGTATTTAATTTCTTAGTTCTTCCATCAAAAAGTCTAAGGTGGCAAAATTTGTAAGTTATTTGTCTGATTATAGTTCAGAACATCCCCATGTCTCATAGAGAACACTGCCTCCCTCTCCAATGATCCCTGCCTTGGGGACAAAGTGTGCCCATTGTTTTCAGAGCCAGCATTCCCCACCATGTTCCCAAAATCCATTTCTGATGTTCGTATTGCTCAGATTACAGAGTGTAGGAAACACCATGGAAAATGAGATTGGTAAAGGACAAGTGTTGTTAACAGATTAGATCCCCTGGTATATACAAATCACTTTTTGTTGAAAATCGGAAAATAAATAAATTGTTGCAAAATGCACAGCCCTGAAAGCTGTTTATCAAGTGTAATTTTGGTGAATAATGTCACTTAACTCAGGCAGTTAGTGCTGTCTTAAGAATAATTCCAGAACTACACTGGCATGAGAGGCAAATTGGTTTAGTCTTAGATCTGGGAACAAATCATTTTTGCCAAAATTTTTCAGGTGGAATAATTTTCAAATGAGGCAGTTTTTATGACAGTATTTAAAAAAAAAAAAAAAAATCTTACCAAATAGGCCTTTGTTTTCTGGTTCTTTTCACAAGGCCAGATATGTTTCCTTTCTTGTCACCTATCATCTGCCGAGAAACATGACTGATTCCTAGTTTTCTGATCCCCTTTAAAGTTTGACTTGAGTTTAAACCAATTTTTAAAATGTTCTACCAACACCTTTAAATATATCAAGATTGTCAGACTGTACAATCATTTGTTATGATTCACACAGTTGAATGCCTTTACATAATCAACAAAATATAGTTGACCATATTTTTGGTATTCGTTTTCAGCCAATATCCATATGATATTAGCAGTGCCATCTCACATTCCATGTCCTCTTCTGAATCCAGCTTGAATTTTTGTTAGTTCCCTATAGATGTATTGCTGCAACCATGTTTGAATTATCTTCAGCAAAATTTTACTTGTGTGTGATACTATTGATATTGTTTGATAATTTCCCCAATCTGTTGGATCAACTTTCTTTGGAATGGGCACAAATATGAATCTCTTCCAATCAGTCGGTCGGCCAGGTAGCTCTACTTTAGAGATGTATACATAGATAGATAGACATCTTTATGATTGATTTCTTTGTATGGGATTGCTTGGTTTGCCCTGGGAATCTTTCCATGTGAGTTCCCGTAAACCTACTTTATTCATTTTAACATTGCAGAGTATGGGTATAACATAATTATTTTAATCATTACCCTATTGATGGATATTTAAGTTGTTTGCATTTCTTAGCTATTGTAAGTAATGTTGATAAGAGTTTACTCTGAAAATGCAGAATGTATTACTATTAATCATTTGCAATTTTAAAATTGTTTTCTCATGGATTTGACCATGTCCAAATGTTATTCCTTGTGGGTAGAATTATTTTTTAAGAAGGTAAATGAATCTCACAGACTTAACTGACCATTTTTTGCATTCCTCTCCTTTTTTCTTCCCTCTTCCTTTCTGCCTCCATCCTTCCCTTCATTTCACATTTCTCTCTCTCTCTTTTCTTTTCTTCTTTTTTAAAGGTAACACATACAGGATACTAAAGATTCACTAGGAAAGAATCAACCCAATGTGGAGAAGTGCTGTATCACTTCTCCCCCATCCACAAGTTACTGATCTAATGATAATACTGATCTAATAGGCAACATTCTTTAAGCACTGACTATATGTCAGGCTCTGTTGTAAGTATTTTACATGTATTAATTAATCCTCATAATACACTTACAATGTATGCACAATTATTATCCCCATTTTGCGAACATGGAAATTACCAGAAGATACACTGGCAGTGGAAAAATGAAAGACCTTCTATGTTATGTATCTCAAAGTCCTAGACAGTGAGGTCATATTCCTTGTGTGATAAGGAGGAAAGCAATTCTATCAAGGTCCAGTGTCCACAGCTCCCGAGCAAGAACTACCCTGTAATTCATGGGGTTCCAAGGTAGAGTACCCAATTTATCTAGTTTGCCTTGAACTTTTTCCAGTGTTAGCACTGAAAATCCCATGTCTCAGGAAATGCCTCAGTTCTGGACCAATCTAGATATGGTTGGTTAGCCTAGTTCAAGTACTGTTTGTTTTGAGAAAGGTGAATGAGAACTTATCTGCAGCAGATAAATGGTAGCCCTGTTTCATGGTGATCAAAGACTGTTGGCCAGACCTTCACTGAGGACTACTGGTAGTGAACTTCTTTTCATAAACATGGCCATGTACAGGGTAGGATCAAGGCTGCTGACTTCCTCTCGCAACAGTGTTGTTAGGGTTCCCTACTGGGGACAGGAAAATTACTAAAGAAGAAGAGGACTACCCTTAGGTTATGTCCTAATATATCACGGAATAAGGGATGCTGAAGAGGACCTAACCACCCCAAATCCCTGATAGCTAGATTTCCTACGCCTTTCAAAGTCAAACATTAAAAATACAATGTCCTGCCTATAATATGCCTGCAAGATTTGTATTCCTTTTTTGTTTCAGCTGTAGCCAACAGTGCAATCTACTGAATTATCAATATTGCACAGCTTCAGATTTTTTTAAATAAATAATTGGAATTTACCTCATTACATGAAAGATGAAATTTCCCTCTTTGATAAAATTTTAAAAAGCATCGTCAATGGGATGGATTGAAGCAGTGGATACAATAGGCTCAAACGTGTGAGGATGGCACAGGACCAGGCAGGGTTTTGATCCATTGTACACAGGGTTGCTAGGAGCCAGAGCCCATTTAACACTGGAAGTGCAGGATTGCACAGCATAAGGTCTGAAAAGATAAATATCTAAGCACCTAAGGATTATCTCTAGGAAGAAAAATAGGTTGGGAATGGCTTGAAGAAGAGACTCACTTCCTATGACAAAAGTATGCATTGTCTTGCAAATTTTACAAAGAGGGTATATGCATGTATTATTAGTACATTGTAATAATTTTAAAAATTAAAATAGCAGTGAGAAAGAACTCCACTCAATAATTGTTTGTTTTTTTCTTTCCTCCTTTCCCTTACTTCCAATACTGCCTGCCTCAAAAAGGAAAAAAAATTGTTGTAAATGGCAAAGTATCCATGTCATTGTAGATGAGATACATAGCAGATAAGTACAGCATATAATTCACTAATTCTAATGAAAGGTGACTATAGTAAACGTTCACAAAAGTACAACCAGATACAAAGTGACAGAAATAGCTGCACTGTTATATGTAATTTATAGTGTTTAAAAAATAAAAAATTTAGAGGTGCAGACAATAAATGTAAATACCACAGCATACACAATACTGCATTATCAGCAAATGTCAGTCTACAAGAGGATATATAGTCAGACAGCGAAGAAGATCAGGTATGGATAGGTGAATAGGGATATATCCACAAACATATATAGGTTTGACAGATGATACTCCTACATACGTATTTGTATGTGCCATAAAAATGTCCATATGCAAAAAATAAATACAGATATGTTAGTTGTTTTTAACCAAACTCAAAAAACCAAACTCACTGCCGTCAAGTTGATTCCAACTTAGAGCAACCCCTCCTTGGGTTTCTGAGGCAGTATCTCTATGGAAGTAGATTGCCCAGTTTTTCTTCTGAGGAGTGGCTAGTGGGTTTGAGCCGCCAGCCCACTGGTAGAACATCATAGATATATTTTTCTTAAATCTCTGCAATAGTAATAATCTGGATTAAATTTTGAATCGTCATTTTAGGGAAGTTGGAATGGATTATTGTGTGAGTAAAGCCTTTTATGGTATTAGCAATATCAGCACTGCACATGAATGTCAGAGGCACTGTATAAAGGACTTCTATACTGGTTGGATCAGTGAAAATGAAGGAAACCCTCAAAAAAACAGATTGACACAATAGTCTCCACAATGGACCCAAACAGACCAAGGGTCGTGAAGATGACACAGGACCGGGCAACATCTCTTCTATTTTACGTAAGTCTGCATGTATCAGACCTGACTTCCCGCAACTAATAGCAACCACAATATGTTGGGTGGAGGACTCGGTTTCACTCCAAGTTTAAAACAGTGTCGTTATCATCGGTTTTAGGAAAAGATATTTTTTGAGTTGGAAAGAACCGAAATTTGGAAGTCAGACAAACTTGGGTTTAACTTCGTTTTTAGATAGCAACTGTATGACTTTAGACATGACATGTTACTTACCCTGTGCCTCAGCTTTATCTCTGTAAAAGATGATCATCATTCCTACTTCAAAGGATTATTGTGACGATTAGTGATGAAGTGTGTAAAAGCACAAAATACAAAATATTGAATATTATTTGCATGCAACTCATATAGTTCCTTTAACTTTATGCAGTTGCATAGTTGCATTTTTTTTTGTTTTATTGTTGTGGTTTTCATTTTTTACATTATTATTAATTTTTGGCTTTTGTTCTCTTTAACTTTCTACCTTAATTGTGCTGAATTTATTTGTACTACTGCTGAACTGTATGAATGAAATTAAAAAAAAAAAAACTATGAATTTATTATTGCAAATAAGAACTCAAAGAAATCATGAGATCTTAGAATTCTCATAGAGTTTGCAAGTAAATCATCTAGTGGAATATAACTCCTGTTACAAAAATCTTTTCTCTAATACTCCTTATCCACCCAATGCTATCAAGTCAATTCCAACTCGCAGCAACTGTATAGAATAGAGTAGAACTGCCTCCATAGGGTTTCTAAGGCTATAAATCTTTACGGAAGCAGGCTGCCTCATCTTTCTCCCAAGGAGCAGATGGTGGTTCAAACCACTGACCTTTGGTTAGTAGCTAAATGCTTAACCACAATGCCACCAGCGCCCCATCTAATAGTCCTTAACCAAAAAAACCAAACTCACTGCCATCTAGTCGGTTCCGACTCATAGAGACTCCCATTGGGTTTCCAAGGCTGTCAATCTTTACAGAAGTAGATCGCCCCATTTTCCTTCCACAGAGCAGCTGGTGGGTTTGTTCTGGCTACCTTCTGGTGTTTACTTAAAAACAGGCAGGCTTCTTAACCTCACAGCCAGAAAAGGATGGGGGAACAGAAAAAGGAAATGGACAAGAAGAGAAGCTACAACTATACCTAGGTTATAGCATCTCCTTCTATCCCTCTATCACTGCACCAGGTGATCTTCAGGTCTCCACAGAAAAGAGTGAAGAAAGCCATCTTTCCTTTTCTCTGATTTTGTTGGGAAAGCTGGGGAGGGTTGATTTGTACCATCTTTCTATATTCAATGAAATGTACAAGACAGTCTTATATTTCAGGGAAGTTGTTTTTCCAGATCTACCTCCTTGGATGTTGAAGTTATGCTGAAAGTCTCTGCCACTGCTAACTGTTGCAGAGTCTACAGTTGCAGTCTAGCCCTTATTCCAAGACTATACTCTGCTTAAATTAATGGAATCTTCTGTGACACCCATTGAACTGTTATGTTAGTTCAGTTGGCACACTACTTAGTGCCAATTACCTGCTGCCTGAGCTTTATACCATCCTAGTAGTGTCTAAGGCACTTGACTGCTAACCAGAAGGCTGGTGATTCAAACCCACCAGCCACTGCTTGGAAGGAAGGTTGGGCAATCTACTTCCACAGTGATACCACCTCAGAAACCCAAGGAGGGGTCACTATGAGTCAGAGCTGACTCAACAGCACATAACAATAACAAGAGTTGGTCACTGAATTACCAACATTATCCTGACTATCTTCATCCTGGCCCACCCCACCATCATAAACCCAGGTTATGATATTCTTCATTGTTGCTTCTGAGACAATCCCAGATTTGAGGCTCAGATGTATACTTAAGACCTCATACCTAATTTTTTAATTCACAAAAACTTCTTAAAGTTCTTGAGATGAAACTACCTGCATTCTTTTTTTTTTTTTGATGCATGTTCTGGTTACCTAGTGCCACTCTGACAAGAAAATATACCACAAATGGGATGGTCTTAACAAACAGGAGTTTATTATTACAATTTGGAGGCGTTAAGTCCAAGTTCAAAGTGCCAGGCTCTAGGGGCTGGGTGAAAGCCCCTCAACCTTGGGGTCCAGCTCTGCCTCCTGCTCCCAGCCCACTCGAGCTAGAGGTATTTCTTCATTCAGACAGCTGCTGGCTGCTGAGGCTGAGAAGACCCAAGGTTGGCAAGTAAAAAGGCACAGTCCCGATGTTATCAATCCACATGGCAGGCCTTTAACTTAAGTCCACTGAAAGTCTTAAGGTTGGCAGAGCATAGCAGGCCACTGAGCAACGACATGGCTACATGCAGGGTCCGAGCATGCCAAAGGCTAGGGACCACTCCCAAGGCTTCTCCTTATATACAGCAGGCCACATACCTAAAGGCAGCTACTCAGATGCTCACGGTAGATTCCACCATGGAATTGATTACCAGTCTCATCATGGGGAATACTACATCCAGCTGCCCAGCCACTCAACCAGGCCTAGCCAAGTTGACACAAAAACTTAACTACCACAATGCATTTTATTGAAATATAATTTATGAACAGTAAAATACACAAAACTAAAATGACGATTCAATGCCTTTTTTTTTTTTGCAGTGTTCCTTCCCCTCCCCTCCCACCCCTGGCAACCAACAAAGAAAGTTTCCCTCCATATATAAACCTCTCCTTGACCCTCCACAACAACCAACTAATACTATATTTGTCCTTCTGTGATTGACTTATGTCACTCAGCACAATGTCCTCCAAGTTCATCCATATTATGCAATGTTTTGCAGACTGTACATTACTCTTTAGTACTGCATAGCAGTCCATTACGTGTGTGTACCATAGTTTGGTTATCCACTCTTCCGCTATAAATCTTAGACATAAGTCCCTTGCCAGATACATAATTATCGGCAAATATGAATTTGTTACCGTCATTTTTGTTATGTGCTTTTTCGTGACATCGATTTCTTTGTTCCATATAATTTTCATGTTGAGCTAGTTTTATTTATGAATCATGTTATCACTTCCTTCATTGCTATTGTTTTAGTATTTGCTGAATATTTATGCTGGTCCTCTTTTTTGATGTGAAGGTTTATCATTTTCCTTTGAGGTTACTCTGTGATTTATAGTTTTCTTCCCAAGTTTAGAATAGTCCGTTCTATCTTGTAATTGTCTTGACTTCCCTACCATTTAGAAGTTCTGGAACGACACAGTCTTTTCCCTCTTTTTGGTTTGTAGTTGTCCTCATTTGTCAATTGATGTCTCTGGTTCCCTGTTTACAATCTCATGGGCTTATTTACTTTGGATACTTCCATAGCTCGGTTGGTTTCTGGGTTATATCATCATGTGTGTTAATTGTCAGTTGTTGTTGGCTGTTGTTGCTTCTCTGTCCAAAGGACTTTCTTTAGCAGCTCTTGTAAGGTTGGTCTGGTTTTAACAAATTCCCTTAATTTCTGCTTATCTGGAAATGTCCTAATATCACCATCCTATTCGAGGTACAATTTTGCTGGGTATGTAATTCTTGGTTGGAAATTTTTCTCCTTCAGGGTTTTATATATACCATCCCATTGTCTTCTCGCCTGCATGGTTTCTGCCAAGAAATCCGAGCTTAGTGTTATTGGTTGCCCCTTTTAGGTGACTTTTTGTTTTTCCCGTGCTGCTCTCATGACTCTTTCTTTGTCTTTGGTTTTGGTAAGTTTGATGATTTTAAGTCTGGGTGGTTTTCTTTTGGGGTCTATCCTGTTTGAGGTTCGTTGGACTTCCTGAATTCATATATTTTCATCTTTCATCATACTAGGAAAATTCTCTTCCAACAAATCTTTGACAGTTTTCTCTGTGGTTTTATTTGTGTCCTCCTGGTCTAGAATTCCTATTACACATAGGTTATTCCTTTTGATGGTATCCCATATGAACCTTAGACTTTCTTCATTTCGTTTTCATCTCCTTTCTGATTTGTCCCTTTCCAAAGAAGTGTTCAGGTATTTGCCTTCAATCTCCCTAATTCTGTCTTCCATTGATTCAATTCTGCTCCTTTGCCCATTCAATGTCTTATCTATTTCTGAAAATTTAGTATTAATCTTCTGGATTTCTATGTGTAGATTTTGTTATCATTTCTAATTTTTCATTTATTTTGTCATTTTGTTCTCATATTGTCTTTTGAAATTGTTCTAGGGTTTTCTCTGTGTTTTCCTTGATCTGTCTCTCAATTCGTTGAAGATACCTAAGTACAATTCTTTTGAATTCCTTATCAGGGAGTTTCAATGCTGCGTCTTCCTCAGGGATGTGTTTTGGGTCTGTATCCTGGTCCCTTGTTTCTTCTGCTTTATCTTGCTTCTTTGTGTGGACTGTGATGCTCTGTTGTCTTCAAGGTATTGTGATGTTTTTGTATTTATATTTAATTGGTGATTGTATGTTGGAGTGACTTGCCCACGATTTTCTTTTTCTTTGTTTTGTTTGCATGTTATCTATGCAAGCAGGGTACTATGCCATGCTCCTCTATTTGCTAGTGGGCAGCACTTATACACTCACAACCTGTCTCCTTTCCTGTTGTCAGCCTCTCATATGTCCCTGCCGCCCTCGGCAAACAGAGCCTATTCTTAGGTCCCTGGAATCTGAATGAGGATGCTATCACTTTAAAATCCAAAATGGTTGCCACTTGTAAAGATTCAAAATGGCTGCACCCTCGGTCATTTTAAGTATCCAAAATGGCCACCAGTTGTTAACATTGAAAATGGCTGCACCCTCTGTCACTTTAAGTATTCAAAATAGCTGCCGTTTATAAACAATCAAAATGGCTGTGCCCTCCAGACAGCAGAAAGTCAACAGCTCAGGTTGTCTCCCACCTTGCTGTTTCCCTTCTTAGTCATAGGCCACCAGTGCAGTCATACCTGTAGCCCTTGTTGACCAGGGCTGATCTTTTTTAGGTCAATTCTCAGGTCCCAACACGACTTGGAACTATTTAGGCTGTTGGTCCCTTCAGAGCAGCTGATGGTCTGCAACTCCAACAATCTCTACACTCACTGTTTTCACCCAGGTTTTTCCACTAGTTGGTGCCTAATCCACCTCTACATAGTTCCTTTCAAAGCTCAGGGCTCCAGGATCATCCTCTGTATCTCTGTCAGTTGGCTCCTCCTTTCCTTGCTGAAGAGGGTCTGTTGTGCCTGTCTGCCTATTCCTCCTTCTTACCAGAAGTCCCTCACTACCTAGATTCTTAAAAGGTGTTATTTATAGTAAAATGTGTTACATATTAATTCATCAGTTTTCTTCACACTATGTTCTTGATTTATATAAACAATATAGGCTTTTGTTACTTTAAAGAATCTCAAAGACAATTTATGGCTTTATCAACAGTATCTGGATTGCTTCTGAAATTCTTTTCTAGTCTAGTAAAATATTAATGGGCACTAATTTTGTACATTCTTTGGTCAAGTTATTTTCAGTGAAAATAAGTATGCATGCAGCTGCTAACTGAAAGACTGACAGTTCGAATCCACCAGTCACTCTGAGGGAGAAAGATGAGGCAGTCTGCTTCCTAAAAGATTTACAACCTTGGAATCCCTATGGGGCAGTTCTACTCTTTCTTAAAGGATTGCTATCAGTCAGAATTAACTTGATGGCAGCAGGTTTAGTTTTGGTTTTTAAAATCACAAAAAGGTCTACATAACAATAAATTTGATTTATCAATTCTCTGGAGGGGGAAAAAAAAAAAAGGAGCTAAACACTTGTTGAGTGGATTCCAAACCCAATCCATCATTGGATTCACTGATACTCAAATTATTGTTTAATAGTTAATTAGAAAATGAAATAACTGGATGTTATACATTCAATTTTTCACTTAGTTAATTTGTCTTAAATATAATGACTGTAATCCTTTTAGTTGATCATTTTGAAAATACAAAATAAAACTGGGTCTCTTTTTCTTAACCTTAAAGATCTGGGAATGGACTGGAGCAAGAAAGGGAGGAAGGGCACTACCTGAACATCAAATGACACCCAACAGTTTTAAAACCCCAGCAAATGTTTTGTGCTTCACCAAACTCTACTTAAGCACATAGAAAAAATGAGTAGTTACCCATGACAGGGTATTATGGTAATGCCACAGAAGCAATTCTTGTCTCCTTTATGGGAAGTTACGTGTCAAGCTAAAATAACTCTAGGTCCTTTATATTTCACAATAGACTAATAAATTTTATCTCTATTTTTAAGATATGTCAGTTTCCACTTTCTAGGAAATTTAATTATATTAGTCTTCCTCCAATCATTAATCCTCTTTCTGGTCCACCACTATTTCCAAAGAAAAATGTTTATGAATGTTCAGTGACATTATCTGAGTTCTCAAGCAAAATATAAATCGTTGCGACTGTCTCACACGACAGTTTACTAGGCATTATCTACTTTAAAGAAATAAGCCTGGCTCTGGTAAGAGAGTCCCCAGGAGGTATGAATGGTTAAGTGCTTGATGACTAGCCCAAAGGTTGGCAGTCCAAACCCTCACAGAGGCACCTCAAAAACAAGGCCTGTGGCACAATTCTACTCTGAAATAATACATGGACTCGCCATGAGTCAGAATTGACTCTATGGCAACTGTCAATTACAACCATTGGCAATAGGCATGGCTGAAATTCAGATCTGGGTGAGTTTTCAGGATTCAGTATGATTGGTTATATGCATATATGGTATTCTTTCAAAATAATGATCAGTTTAAAATTATATATTTGCATGATAATATTATTAACATTTTTCTCCCCTACAGGACAGTAAGATCCAAGAAAACAAGGATAGCACCTATTTTTCCCACCAATGTCTCTCTTATTGTTGTTAGGTGCTGTCAAGTTGGTTCTGACTCACAGTGATCCTTACTATGTACAACAGAACTAAACACTGCCTGGTCCTATCAGACAGTGTTTCACTACTATTCAAAAGGTTTTCAGTGGCCAATTCTTTGAGAAGTGGTCAGCCTCTTCCTTCTTCCAAGTCTGTCTTAGCCTGGAAGCTCCACTGAAACCTGTCCATCATGGGGGACCCTGCTGGTATTTGAAATACCGGTGGCTAACCCGGCAGTGCTTCGTTCTGTGTATATTGGGTGCTTTGAGTCAAGCTGACTCAACGGCACCTAACAACAACACTGGAAGGTGCTTAGAATGTAATGATTGTGCAAAAGACTTTTGTGGGATAGAATGAATATAAAATAATTATTAAAATTAGCATTGTTTTCAACAACCAACGAGGAATCAGCATCAGTCACTTGATATGTCCTTTTGTAATGAAATTCTACAAAAGATATTTTTAAACCATAACTGGTGATGCTGCTTTGAACATGCCCAATTTTTCATTTATCTTTTTTTAATAGAGGCTTGTTTCAGACCTAGGTCATCCTTCACTGATGATCATAGTACTTTTGCATATTATATTTAGAGTACTGTACTATATATTTAAGGGCGCTCTGGTGGTGTAGTGCATACGACACTTGACTGCTAACCAGAAGGTTGGCAGTTCAAACCCACCAGCCACTCCTCAGAAAGAAGATTAGGCAATCTACTTACGTAGAGGTACTGCCTCGGAAACCCAAGGAGGGGTCGCTATGAGTCAAACTGACTGGATGGCAGTGAGTTTGGTTTTATTATTATTATTATATATTTTGTGTTTTATAGTTATGATTGTCTTTAGAATCCAACTGAAAATTTAGAATACAAGATAAAAAAACTAATGTCCTTAGAAGCGTATACCCTAATTTATTACAACAGTAATACTAGGAAATGTCTTCTTTAAAAAATAAAAAATTAAAAAATACTTTTTTTCCTTCAGATAGTGTCAGCCAGCTGAAAGAAAAAGGGGTCATCTGGTGCTGTGGCAGGGACAAGTCAGTGGATCTCAAACCTGAGCATGCATCAGTATCACTTTGAGGTCATATTAAAAACACAGATTGCCGCACCCTACTCCCAGGGTTCCTGATGCCACAGGTCTGGGGTAGGGCCTGAGAACTGGGATTTCTCACAAGTTCCCACGTGATGCTGTTGACAATGATGCTGCTGGTCTGGGGACCACACTTTGAGGACCACTAAGGGTAAGCAGTATTTGCTGGAAGGGAATCCTGCTACGACTAGGTTCACATAGTAGCCACAATGATGGCTGAAATAGTCTTATAGAGAAAAGCATAAATGTTGGGTAGAGAAACCAATTACCAAAAGGTGCTACAATCCACATATTATGGAATATATAATATATATAATTAATAATGAGCTTCCCTTATGACTTAATTTTTTTTCTTTCATTCATGCTTCTTCAGCAATTAGCATCTTTCACTTTTTTTAAATTACAATTCTGGAAGAAATAAAAAAAAACCCTCAAGTTATGCTTGTTCTCAATAAAAATCACTTCCAGATAACAAAGATAAAAACTTTACATATATAATACTGCATTATCAGTAATAACAAACATTAATCTATTGATGGATATATAAGTAAACAGGTGTCTCTAGGCAAAAGGGAATATACCTATGACCACTGGCAGACAATATTTCTACATACATATTTGTATGTGCTATAAGAATATTCATACATATAATAGAGCTAACAGGGAACAAAGTTATAACTTCTTAGCCACAGCCAACCATGCTGAGGGAGTGAGATCTTGGGCCTGTGGGCTTAGGACCATGGTTGCGGGGGACATCAAGCATAACTGGTATAACGTACTACACAAAAACATTGTTCTGCATCTTACTTTGGTAAGTAGCAACTGGGGTTTTAAAAGCTTGCAGGTGGCCATCTAAGATGCAACAATTGGTCTCTCACATCTGGAGCAAAGAATAATGAAGAAAATAAAAAACACATGGGAACAATTAGTCCAAGGGATTAGTGGACCATGTGAACCTCAGCTTACATGACCATGAGACCAGAAGAACTAGATGGTGCCTGGCTACCAGTATCAACCACTCAGAAAGGGATCAGTGTAGGAGATACTGGGAAGAGTGGGAGAAAAATGTGGAACAAAAGTCAAAATCATAAAAAACAGACTTACTGGTCTGATAAGAGACCAGTGAAACTACCCATATTATGGTTCCTCATCACCTTTCAAGCCTGGAACTCAACTCACTCCCATGGCTTCCAGCCAAACAATAGACAAGCTTACAGGATGAACATTTACACCAGGTAGCTAAACTCCTTAGAACAATCAATTATGGGAGATCAAAAGGGTGATATCTACACACAGGGAGATAGCTCACAGGGCAGGAATGCATAGGTAAGGAGGACAAAGGGAAAAATTAACTATAGTGAGGAAGTAGAAAAAGAGCTGTTACATTATGGTGATTGCAATCAATGTCATGAAACAAAATGTGTATCAACTACTGTATGGAAAATGAATATGCTTTGTAAACTTTCATCCAAATTACAAAAAAGGAAGAAAAAAAGTCACTTCCATTGCCCCTCATGTCTTTCAGCAGCCTGGGCAGATCATTTATCTTCTTTATTCCCTCATCTGGAAAAAAGTAAAAATGGCTATGATAATAGTACCCATCTCAGTGAACTGCAGAGAGAAAGAGAGAATTAAATGAGATCCTTAAATGGAAATTAATCAGCACCAAAAATAGTACATCAATTGCAGCTGCTATGTTTTTACTAAGGAGCCCAGTGGTGCTATAGTTAAGAGCTTGACTGCTAACCAAAAGGTCCTCAGTTTGAATCAGGCCTTCCAACCTGTAATAATCACCTGCAGATCTTAAACTATGCATTCTGATTCAGTATATCTTGGGTGGAAATGTCAGGGGTTTAAGGAGACAGCTGGAAGCCTTCATTTTACCCTACCCATAAGCTCCAAGGAAGAAAAGACCTGGTGAGCTGTTCCTCCCACGAAGAAATCTTACGGGCCATTTCTACTCTGTCATATAGGGTCATTATGAACAGAAGCAACTTGAAGGCATACAATAACGTTTTACTAATTTCTCTACTAATTCAATGAAGTAAGTTCTAATGATCCTAGGACCAGTGGTACAAACTGCTTACATCATAACAATAAATCTTTATTTAAGTAACCAAAAACCAAATTCTGTCATCCAGATGGTTCCTACTCATAGCAACCCCCTTTAGTTTTCCCAGGCAGTAAATCTTTACAGAAATAGATTGCCCAGTCTTCCTTCTGCAGAGTGGCTGGTGGGTTTGAACTGCGAACCTTCTGGTTAACAGTCAATGCTTTAGGCACTAGACCACCAGAGCTCCTTTATTTATTTAACTTTTAAGTTAAATTTAAGTATTTACTTAAGTAACATTAAGTAAAATGTTTAAGTTCCACATACTGTGTTTATTGTGGCAGAGAACAGTTTTCATTGATCTGGAACCAGGACAGCATTCCCCAAACACAAAAAATTAAGAATCACCTGGAACACTGCTTAAAAACACAGATTCCTGAGGCCATCCCAAACCAACAAATATCATCCCCAGGGAGAGGCCTGGGACCCTTTTAACAATCACTCCAGGTCATTTTTTTTTAATCAGCTAAGTTTAGGAACCACTGAAGAGTCTCTCTATTCTGATGGTGGCTAATACATAAGCCCTAAACATTATTTCTCTTTATTATTTAGGCTATGTTTATGTCCTAATGTCCTATCATTAATTTTACTCTTTAAAAAAAAAAAACCAAACCAAACTCAATGCCATCCAGTCGGTTCCAACTCATAGTGCCATCAACTCGGGTTTCTGAGGCAGTATCTCTACTGAAGTAGATTGCCCAGTCTTCCTTCCTAGGAGTGGCTGGTGGGTGTGGACCATGAGACCAGAAGAACTAGATGGTGCCTGGCTACCACTGTCAACCACTCAGAAAGGATAGCGTCAATGCCTTAGGCACTACACCACCTTTGAGACAAACTAAAGTCACCTGAGAAGCCACTTGGAAATGGGATTTTTTTAGATGTGCTTTGAAAAGGATCTCGGTGTTTTAAGCTCACTCATCCTTTCATGGTAGTCACATTGCCTGAAACCTCCTCCCTCTTGAACTTACTCCAGCATGTCTTCTCCTATCCTTCTCTCTGATCTCTGCCTCAGATTTAGATTATCCCTAACTCCATTTCTTGGGTAGAACAATTGGTGCTTTCCCAGTTCACGACTCTTCGCTGGAATAGCCCATTTCCAGGGATTTTACAGGCTGCCCAAAACAGTTTGTTCAGAACAGCGACGCCAGGGCTGAGCGTTTCCTGACTCTGCACAACCATCCGTGACCTTGGGTGAGCACCGCCTACCCGCTTCTTCCCAGTGCGTCAAAGGGGACGCTCAGGCTAGTTGTTAGACCTGAAAGCGGGAAAGCTTCCTGAACAGAAGAGAAACCACAAAGGCATAAAACAGTTCTTTTTCTTCCCGCGAGGTGAATCCTTCTAACTAATTCTCGGAGGTAAGGGAGAAGAAAAAGAGGGAGAGTTGGCTGCCAAGGGCTCAACGCAAAGCGGGAGAACTCAGATGGCGAAATACAAGCTCGAGTGAGAAATTCGGAAGGAGGGCGGCTGAGGGCGGACAATCGGGTTATAAATAGACTTGCATCCTTCACAGGACTAGCTCTTTCCAGCTCCACCCTGAGGCGGGCAGCCCGGCCACTGTGACTCTGCTTCTCGCGGCTGCCAGCCTCGGTCCCGCCTCCCGGACGCAGTGACTGGAGCCAGGGGCGGGGCCTCAGACACCCTACGTCACCGCGCCACCCGCCGCTGTCGGGGTTTTCGCTGACGCACAAACCCCGCCTTCTCCCTCCCGCACCATCTCACAGCCTTACAGCCGGGTGGAGAGGTAGCGTCAGTCGGCCGGAGCCCGGAGCTGCGTACGTCTCCAGTGGGCGACCGCTCGCTCCCGGGAGCCGAGTAGCTTCCCCGGCTGTGGAAGAAGTGACGGAGAACATCTACAGCGGGCCTTTGCGGCGCCGAGCACTCACAGCACCGCGCCCTGCTCGCCAACGGAGTCCTCGCAGCCTGCCTGCCGCCCAAGAAGGTGTGAGGCGACGACCGCAAATCGCCGAGAGCAGCGTTAGCCGCGGCGGCCTCCGGTCCCCCTCCACCTCCTTTCTGCCCCCCCTCGCTTCCCTCCTCCCACTTCCCGGAGCTCCGGCGTGTCCTGGCCACGCTCGGCGCTGCTGCAGGAACAAAGGAGGACTCCGCGGCGGCGGCGGCGGCAGCGCCACCTCCGCCTGCGGCTCCGACCCGCTTCTAGCCCGCGGCGACGGCACCAGGGCGCCGGGCTTGCCTGTCTCGGAGGCCTTGGCCCGGTCCCACAGCGCCAACATCGCGTGCGAGCCCGGCTCCTATACACCGGACCTCGCAGAGTGAGTTGCACTGGGGCTGGGGGTGGGCGCTTTAGTGGTCGTGCCTCTCTGGGGGGTTGGGCTACAAGGACGCCGCGGGCCTCCGGCGAAGCCCGAGCGGGCCCCGGATGGCGGCGACCGGGGGAGGGGAGCCCGCCCGCCAGCTCAGGAAGCACAAAGGCAGAGGCGTCATCTTGTCGCCGTGGTCCGAGGCCCGGCTTCCTTCGCCCTCTGCTCCTTTGCACACTCGATTCAGGAAACAATGCCCGGTGTGCGGTCTCCGCGGCCCGGGCCTCGTTCGCGTTGCTTGTTCAGTCGCCCTTGGCAGCGGCTCCCGGCGTGGGCAGCCCAACGGGGAGAGACAAAGAGGCCGAGGCGGCGGCCGCGCCCCCGGCCCCTTGCCCGCCGCGCCCCGGCCTCCCCCTTCTCAGACGAGCCTTTCGGGGTTGGGGGCCGACGCGGGGCAGGCAGGGTGAGGAACTGGCCCGGCCAGCGGAGCTGCTGTTCTGCATGACTCAGTGATTTTTGGAGAAGGCCCTGCTGGGCTTTCCTGGGTGAAGGCTTTGCTTGGAGGGGGATGGGGACCCGGTGGGAACCTAACTTGTTTTAGAATCCGCCGGAACGTGGGAGGGGGTTTCTCTGTCGTCGTGTTTTAGTTTTACCGATGTCGCTGCATTTCTTCCACGAGAAGAAATCCATGAAGGAAATGAAGCACCTTCCCCTTTGTTTCGGGCATTTAGGTTGGTCAACGTAAAATTCCTTGGTCGCTTTCCTTGCACTCCCTTAAGCTATTTTTGAGAAAGGCCAGGTTTATTGATTGAGTGCCTCCTAAGAATTTGATCTGAGGAGATAATAGGATAAAGCCGTTAGTTCACAGAGCCCCTGTTACACCTGGTATTCAGGTGATTTACAGATTTTTAAATTTAATTTCATTTTACTGCTCGTTTTTTTTTTAAGGCTTTTTTTTTTTTAATAGATTTCAGAACTCAATTAGTAGGATATTGCATTTTTATCTTTAAATATTTTTCTTTAAGAGTACTTTTTTTGTTGTTTATTTTCAAAGCGTTTGTTGCAGTGTTTTTTCCCCGACTTTCTTCCAGGACCGATATTAGGCCTTACAGGTCATTCTAATCTAATACATTGGGCAAAAAGGCAACGCAGATCTGAAGAATTAAGGACTTGCCCAAGGTCATTGGTTAGTGGTAGATTAGAGACCAGAATTCAGGTTTCCTAACACCTAGGTGAGTGAGGTTCTTTTTGTCATCCTTTTATATCATGTGCACTTTGAAAGAAACACCATCTATGAGCGTAGAAGCTCTTTATTCAGATTTGAAATTGAAGAGTTTTTCAGTTAAACATGCCCAAGTTGGTTGGTTTGGTTGGTTTTAAACTCCTAATTAGATGAAGCCATAGACTATTAAAAAGAAACATTCCAGTATATTACAGAACTGACAACATGCATGCTGGTTTCCTAACAACTCTAAAGGTACTAAATCATAATGATAACTTTTAAAAAATATGTATATATCTCCAAGTAAGGGACCTGTTCTGCCTAATGGTGAACTTTGTGGCCCCCTATGTCCCCCCCAAAATTCCTACAGAACCTGAGAATTCTTTATGCTTTGATGCTCTTCTCTGCTTTTCTTTCTTGGTTTATAAACAGCGTGACCACTTTGCCTTCATGAGTGATTAGTGATGCTTGCATCTTCTAGATTGAAATTGAGATTGTCCTCTAGGTCTCCCTGCTAACATTTAAAAACACAAAAAAATGTAATAGCCTTAATCAAATTTTGTTTTGTTTTCTCATTATGTTAAATGTATGAGCTCTGCATCTTTAGTTCTTGGGGTTGTGTAGGAGTTGGTAGGCTCTGCGATATAAATAGAAGCTGATTTCAGAGGCCCCTGTTGACTGGGTTTTATGTGAGAGCCTCCATCCAGCTCAGCCTGTCACATTGCAGCCTTGTGACAGGTTGAGGCGCCTGCCCATGTGATCTAAGCTTCTGAGAAATATTAAGGCAAGCTATGCACATGTGATGCCATTTAAAAGCTGGCTTCTAGAGCGAAAATTTAAAAGATGGGAAGCCATTAGAAGAGTCTAATCCCCTGGTACTTGTCTCTTAGAATTGAAGGTGATTTATGGAGTCAATTCTGAGTCACAATGACCCTGTAGGACAGTAGAACTACTCCATTGGTTTCCAAGGCTATAAACGTTTATGGAAGCAGGCTGCCTTATCTCTCTCCCTTGGAGTGGCTGGTAGGTTTGAACCACTGACCTTTTCATTAGCAGCCAAAATGCTTTAAACCAGAGCTCCTTGAATTGCCTAAGAGAAAAGTATTTTCTGGAAAAGGAAAGGTGGAATATTTTGCATTTCTGAAGTAGATAAAGTTACTAGATAGGGCTTCCCCCCTTTTTACATAAAAACACAAAAGACTAAGAATAGGATAGGATTAACTGAAACTTCTGAATGTGTACTGACGTTTGTATGCCAATTTGCTGTGCTTTTTTTTGTTTGTTTTTCCCCCCAATTTTTACTGTGATTTGGGTGAAAATTCACAGAGCAAATTTATTTTCCATACAGCAGTTCATACACGTTTTGTTTCATAACATTGACTGCAATTCCCCACAGTGCAATGGCTCTCTTCCCACTTCCTGCCTATATTACCTCTTCCTTATGCATTCCCGCCCTCTGGGCTATCTCCCTGTGCACATACTGCCCTGCCAATTTGCTTTTAAAGCCAATGTCAAATGGCATTGAATGTTAGTATGGAAAGGAGGAACTAGCATAATTAAGCTGACTACAAGGAATGCTCAACTCTTTGCATAGGGCAAAGATTGCTTTGGGCATAATTTATTATTTGTAGCATTTTTGTGCTTATGTTATACACAACATTTAAAAAACCCAGCTGAATGTGTTTATTAATAAACTTAAGTGATGTTGAAATGTTTATACTACCCTGCTCCAAAATGAGTCAGCTAAATTCCACGTACTATTTAAAGAGAGTATTTTTAAAGTTGTGGACCTTGGTCACACTTCATATAAGATTTATTGGCTTGAAATATTTGTATGGTGTCCTTTTGCTAACAAAAGGAAGGATTACTAACTTTCAAATGTGAGAGGAATAGTTTCAGGTCAAAATAGGTTAGTCCCCTTACATCCTTTTTATGATTTTGGTAAAAAGTGTTAATACTTGAATATTTCTATAACACACTAAAGAGTATATTTTACAGTATGTGGTAGTTGCCAAAAGTCATATGAAATTCCAGGAAATGACAAGTTCATGCTTTAGAAGTACTTTCTTACACTTACATGAGATGATTTAAGAAGTCATAAGTAACCTTCATTATCAACACATAAGTGCACACTTACTATAAATGACAGTGACCACAAGGTACAGCACAGAATTTCCCTTGAATAAAATGCAACAATATTTGTATTAGTTTAAAAAAAAGCTGGAAAAACAAGGGTATGCTTTGCAGTGTGAAGTTCTTTGTGGTAATCTGGCATTAAATATTAATCATCACTAAAAGTTAGGCATTTATACAGCTTTACCTTTCCATTCTGAATTTCAGCATCGGGAGATTTAATTATTTTGTGGTATGGGGAAGACAAGTGTTTAAAAGTTTTAATAGCTAGAGACTTTGTCTGAAAAGTCTGTGGCTGTTAATTTGTGCACTGCATGTTTCTAGGCACTAGCTTTAAAGTGCTCAGAACCAGATTTTCACACTTCAGCTGTAGAATGTGAAAGTTTTCATAAGCAGCTGACCCTTAAATTCTTAAAGAGCTTCACTTGGTTGTCCAGAAACAGGAAAGGTTAGTTGATCTTCCAGCTCTCCTATCAGTCATCTATGAAGGTGTAAGTTTAAAAAGTACAGATGCCCTGCCCCCTAGCAGAATTAATCCAATCATATTCACAGTTGGGGCTCGGCTGCATTCAGGTGTTTTGAAAAAGCTTGTGGCAAGACTCCATATGCAGTTTTAACCACTAGCCGATATCAAAAATCAGTGATTAATTGTAATCAGTATAGATTTTTTTATTTTCAAGTTCTATTTAATTTGGTTTTGGCCAGTCAAGTAATAATGTGATTTGAAATGGTCTGCTATAATGTAGAAGAGCAGAAAATGACCGTAAGATAGCAGTTGCCCAAATCAATTAAAATATGATTCTGTTAATTGACTGACTAACCTTTTCAGAAATAAGAATAATAGTATCAGGTGAAATAATTCATTTCTATGTTTAATGATAACTTTTGTTTTTTTGTATTAAAGAATGTAAATTCATTGTAGTCCACTATCAAGCTGTGAGACAATTTTTTTGTTGTTCTGTGAAGGCAACAAAAGATTCCTAATTTCCTTTGCCCATGCAAAATTTTTAATGGTTAACAATTTGAGCCTTTGTTCAAAACAGACTTGGTTTTCAGAAATAAAGGTAGATTGATGTGATTGTGTCAAGGAAGCCTGTTTGCACAGGGTTAAAGCACTTGGCTGCTAACCAAAAGGTTGATGATTTGAACCTACGATCTGCTTTGTAGGAGAAAGATGTGGCTGTCTGTTTCCCTAAAGATTTACATCATTTGAAACCCTGTGGAGTAGTTCTACTCCATCCTATAGGGTCACTAGGAATCAGAATCTTGGCGACAATGGGGTTTGGTTTTTTCGTTTAATGTCTGTATTACACAAAGTTGATTTTATTTGGAGGCATGTTAATTTCTAAATTTTTGCCTTGTTTTGTTTTTGCAGCAGCAAAATATGGCTCAGGAGACCAACCAGACCCCAGGGCCCATGCTGTGTAGTACAGGATGTGGCTTTTATGGGAATCCTAGGACAAATGGAATGTGTTCTGTTTGCTACAAAGAACATCTTCAGAGGCAGCAGAATAGTGGCAGAATGAGCCCAATGGGTAAGTTGTTTCCAAGGAAAAACACATTTGAAGAACTGGTGGACAGAACAATGTAGAGCCATCAGTTGGGGCCTGAGACTGAGAATCAATGCTGAAAGCCCAAGGAGCAAAGACCCTCTGAGAAGAACTTGAAATTAAAGCAACAGCTCGAGTACCTGGCCTGACCACACACATCAGGAATGAATGACTATCTTCAAGCATCTTCTAGTTTTTTCAGATTTCCATTTCGAGGTTTTGTTTCATACTTGTCTTCACTGGATGAATTTTTTAATATATTTATATTTTTTGTTTGGATACTCACATAACTGTAGGATTCTACAGCACAGTGAAAGTTTTTAACACACTAATCTAATTAAATGCAAGTATTTGTTACTTATTAATAGTCTTGGTACTGAGTTTTTGTAGTGTGTTGATATGGTTCTTATAAATCCTTTTTTTTTTAAACGTAGGGACAGCTAGTGGTTCCAACAGTCCTACCTCAGATTCTGCATCTGTTCAGAGAGCAGACGCTACTTTAAACAACTGTGAAGGTGCTGCTGGCAGCACATCTGAAAAATCAAGGTAAGATTGAACATGTCTGCTGTCAGTATCATTATAGAGATACTAATAATAGCTCTGGTAGCGTAGTGCCTAAGGCACATGACTGCTAACCAGAAGGCTGGCAGTTCAAACCCACCAGCCACTCCTTAGAAGGAAGATGGGGCAGTCTACTTCCGTAGTGATACTGCCTCGGAAACCCAAGGGAGGGGTCACTATGAGTCGGGGGCCGACTTGACGGCACATGACAACAACAATAATATCAGATGTCCTTGGCTTTGTAGGCAGTGCACAGAGATTTGTTTCCTACAATAGCTGATCGCATAGGTGGTTGAGTAAAGAGATGTATATTAAAATACACTCCGTAATACCTTCAAGGTGTACTGCGTTGAGATTGCTGTGCTTTTGTTTCCTTATAATTGAGGTTTAGGGATTGGAGTGAGACTGCAGACTATATATGGTATATGTTAGTACCACACACGGCTGCCCCTTTTGCTCTTTAAGAATTACAGGCACAGCTGAAATTCCTAATCACATGACGTTGTAACCTATACAAATAAGCAACTTTGCGTTGGTGAGCCATTTTCAAATTGCTTTTTTCTTCAGCCATTTGTGATGGGCATCTGCTAACTCTTTAAATTTTAGTTTATCTTAGTATATTTGATCTTGTTGGAAAGGATATAATTGAAAATAACAAAAAGTACCCTTAACATCTTTCAAAATAATTGTTTGCTTGAACTCAAATAGAAATGTGCCTGTGGCTGCATTGCCTGTAACTCAGCAAATGACAGAAATGAGCATTTCAAGAGAGGACAAAATAACTACCCCGAAAACAGAGGTGTCAGAGCCAGGTATGCTTTTTGTTTAATACTAATTCAATTCTGAGGTTGGTATTTTGAGAGAGGATTAATTGTGAGGGGGTTTCTTTCCTTCCAGTTATAGGACCAAAGAGAGCAATAAAGTACAGGCTAAGCAGGAAGCACTATCTTTAAAGCATCTGGAAGTGTAAAATAGTTATACTCTTTGTCTTTTATCTTCTCCCTCGCCCCAACGACTACCCCAGTACCACAAATCTGCAGTTTGTAATCAGGATGCTGGAAATGTTAATGTCTTGATGAAATTGAAAGGGTGTTTAACATTGTTTTTTAAAGTTATCTAAATCATTAGGGAAGGTTTTGTACACTCAAACTTGTTCATAAACATAAAAAGCATTCTTGATTAAATTTTAAAAGCTAGGAAGAAAAAAATTCCCTCTAGGTGTTGTCAGTTTTGTAGAGAACTGATCAAGCAACAACATACTGAATGCTAAAAGAAACTTTCAAGTTGAAGAGGTGCTTAATCATACTGCATGGGAGTTTTTAAACTCAGGATAGAAAGGCACTAGTAATTTCAATGCTGTGATCATTTAGGAAACTGAAATCTTTGAACATTGTGAGAACGCTGACTTGTTGGAATTACTTGTGTTGGGCTATAGATCAAGGAGGTCTGTGCACATAGCTCAGTCAATTTGTTATTTTGTGGTAGAATGATGATGGGACACAAAAGTTTATTGTAAAGTAAAACCATGTCAGTGGAAATACGGTCTGTTTGAAAGCTTGCTTTTGCTAACAGTGGAGTCAGGCTTATGGCTATAAAAGAACACTTAAATTATATATAATGGTATAAATGAAGGTAAAAGTCTTAACTTGGACAGATGAATCTGGTATTTTGAAATGTGTCATTCTTCTAAAGAAACTGACCAAATTAGTGTGTTTTGAGACTTCTTTATTATTTGGATTTTGGGTTGGTTTTTTTCCTCCCCAAACATAAATTTACTCTGACCTTGGAATAATACACTTGAGTTAGAGCTGTAGCTAGCTGTTCCTGCATTTATCATAGCCTAGTAGGCATTGTGCGGTTCTCAGCTGTCTGCCTTTCTTTATCATTTTTCTCTTATCCCCTTTCTTCTCTGTATTTCTTAGAAACCACTATTTTTTAGGTTGTGGGCAAAAAATTGGTGGTGACCTCCCTCTGTGGGTCCCCATCTTATTCCCATATATTATTAACTGCACCTCATACCATCAGGAAAATTTATATTGAGGTTATCATAGCAGCTTGTTAGGAAAAACAGTAGATGGAATATTATTAAAATATTAGGTTATCAATCCCATTGAATATATATTAAAAATGAATTATAAATTTGGATGGCATTTGGAGTAAGTTATTATAAACTAGTCAGCTTGTTCTGTGAGATTGGATTTAACCTGGCCTATTTATTTAGACAGAAATTTCAGTATTTCGTAAATATGCTACTCCTAGGATTTCAATTGATAGTAACAATAGAATTTACAGGGTTTTTCTGTTATAGTTGACTTGCATAAGTAGAAGTAAATTTTGGTATATTGTTTTAGAACTGATGTGACTGGCCTTTGATACAGGCATTGCAAGTTTATCTTTATTGTGACAGTAACAATCTTATAATATTTATAGAATCCTTAATAGTGTAAAATAGAAGTTTCACAGTGTTACAGAAATGATAATATTTTTAGTGAGAATTTTTAAAAAGCGTTTGTTCAAAACATGTACTTTAAATTAGAATCTTCCACCTTAATAACAGAACTTCCAAATCTGAGGCTATTTTGTTAATTTTGTAAGTTTTGAGTTTTGTATATTTTATAAAGTTAAAAATCTTACAAACTTAGTTTCATAGTATAAATACGTAGTGGGAAAAGCTGTCTTTGCTGATCTGTAGAAAGAAAAAAAAATCCTTCAGATGTTCTGCATATGATAATATAATGCACTTGTGAAAATTGTGAAATAGTTTATTTACTAGTGAAAAAAGTTTTACTTTTACTCACTAAGAATTAATGAATTTGAACTGCCCTAATTAGGAAGTTTACATTTAGGAAGTTACAGTGTAGAAAACTGAACACATGATCAACATCTCCCAAGTCTTTAAAACTTAGGGTTTTGTTTTCCAGTATCGGTAAAATGTGAATTTAAAAAATGAAATGATCATTTTATAAGATTTAAAAAATTGAGAGTTAACACAGTATCCTCAGATTTGGAAGTTTTGATATTAAAATAGAGCCTTATTTAAGGTATAGGATTTTAAGAAAGGATTCTTAAAAATTTTCACTGAAAATACTACGATTTCTCTTTAATTTTTTTTTTTTTTTGGTCAGCTGGTGAACTCTTGACAAATTTCTTTCTACCCTTATTTTTCAGTTGTTACTCAGCCCAGTCCATCCGTTTCTCAGCCTAGTACTTCTCAAAGTGAAGAGAAAGCTCCTGAGTTGCCCAAACCAAAGAAGAACAGATGTTTCATGTGCAGAAAGAAAGTTGGCCTTACAGGTATTACAGATCACATAAAATGATGTATATATTATTGCAAGCATTTAACAAGGAGCTCTTAGCTGGACTCTTAAGGAATTGGTTGGTTCTACATTTCAAACAAAATGCCAGACTTAATAGGAATAGAAAATTTCCAAAGTGGTCTAGAAAAAGATGACAGTGAGGTAGAAAGAAGTTATTTTTGATTTGTGTCTGAGCACATGAAACCTTTTATTCAGGCCCTCTGAATTAGTTTCCTTTATTAGATTAACAAAAATTTATCTCTTCTGAGTTCTCTATACTCTTGGCAAAAGGCACCTGAACTAGCAGTAGCATTGAGTACCTACTGTGTTTTTCCCCAAATAATATGCATGTTAATGGGTTTTTTACCAACCACAACCACCACCACCCATTTCCCTGCATACTGTTTTCACAAGCACACTATGCCACTTTTTTTTTTAACATGTTGCTGGCTTCAATTGACAGTACGCAAAAAACTCAACGTGCTGCCATCAAGTCAGATCCAACTCGGAGTGACCCCTCCTTGGGTTTCTGAGGTAGTATCACTACAGAAGGAGCTCTGGTAGTGTAGTGCCTAAGGCATTTGACTGCTAACCAGAAGGCTGGTGGTTCAAACCCACCAGCCATTCCTTGGAAGGAAGGTTGGGCAATCTGCTTCCGTAGTGATACTGCCTTGAGTCAGTTCCAACTCAACAGCAGTGAGTTAAGTGGCAATAATGAACATGCTTATCAGCAGAGCCAAATGTATCTTTTCTGTGACATAAAAAGCAAAAATATACAGTAACATCATTACTGAAGTAGATTGCCCATCTTCCTTCTGAGGAGTGGCTGGTGGGTTTGAACTGCCAGCCTCTGGTTAGTAGTCAAATGCCTTAGGCACTGCGCCACCAGCACTCCTAAATGACCCTAAATACATAATTAAACTATGAAATAATCAGACCTAACATAACCTAGTGGTTTCATTCACCATGATCTGATAAGAATTTTGCATATAACTGTTGCACTAATGCACTATAATTATCAACTTTAATGGTGTTGATCGCTTATTTTCTGATTAGTAGGGGACTGCCAAACTTGATACATGAGTTCTTGACCTTACACTTTTTTCTACAATCAGGATCATCAAAAGTAACATTTTCAGACTTTATACACATATAGGAGATTAAAGAAAATGAAAAGAGCAAAAGAAAACAGAATGATACGATTTACCTGTAATATGTGAAGACAGGTGAATGTGGCCAAAGTTCACTTCTAGAAATATCATGAGACATGCATAGAAAATGCGTGGGCACATTTGTGGAAAAATACTTTGAGCTAGGCACAAAATGTTCTAGATACATTTCACTTAAAACTTAGGATTTTATTTTCCAATACTGGTAAAATAGGAGTTTAAACAGTGAAATGATCATTTGGTAAGATTTACAAAATCACAGTTAACAGAGTATCCTTAGATTTGGAAGTTTTGATATTATTAAAGTAGAAGGTGCATATTTAAGATACAGGATTTTAAGAAAAGATTCTTAAAAGTTTTCACTAGAAATAATAGAATTTCTCTTAAATGTTTTCTTTTTTTATTGTGACAGTTGATAATCTTTAATCTCTGTTTAGTTGTCTTTCCTTAGTTTTCATTTGAAGTACTGCAGTTAGCATATTGGTAGGGCTAAGATTTGAATGCTGGGAGGCCTTCTCTGGACCCTGTACTATTCCTATGGGAGTTTTATGGAAGCAGAAAGCACTTGGTAGAATTATCTGGTGGATGGATAGCCCATTTTATTTTCTCTCAATGTGGAATGCTTTACCAAGCATTTTTCCTTTACAGTCCCTATTCCCCTGGGGGAAAAGAAAAACTAACTAAAACTCAGCTGCCATCGAGTCGATTCCAACTCACAGCAGCAACCCCTCCTTGGGTTTCCAAGCAGTATCTCTACGAAAGTAGATTGCCCAGTCTTCCTTCTGAGGATCTGGCTGGTAGGTTTGAACCGCCAGCTTTCTGGTTAGCAGTCAAATGCTTTAGGCACTATGCCATCACAGCTCCCCTTGCCCTGGGAGGAAGCTATGAATTAATGTAGTGTTTTAATTAACACGTCAAATGAGGTTAAGAGTGTTTTCACGGTTTAAAATGTAGATTCTTACTGGAAGTTATGTCTTTCGTGATGCAAAAAGCAAAGAGTTCCTTTTCTATGGTGACTAAGGATTTTTTTTTCTTGTTTGCTACAAGGTCCCAAGTGACTCTACTTTCCCTTGTTTGTACAGGGTTTGACTGCCGATGTGGAAATTTGTTTTGTGGACTTCACCGTTACTCTGACAAGCACAACTGTCCATATGATTACAAAGCAGAAGCTGCAGCAAAAATCAGAAAAGAGAATCCAGTTGTTGTGGCTGAAAAAATCCAGAGAATATAAATTTACTACTTGTGAAGAGACTGAAACTTTGTTTTTATTTTAATATATCGTAGGAAAACATTAAAGCGCAGATGCATGGCCATTTTCCTTTGATGTTCTCCAGAGTTTTACTTTACACTTGTCTGTCTTACTGATATTTTAGGATGTTTGGGTGTTTGTTACAGGCAGAATTGGATAGATACAGCCCTATAAAATGTATATGCCCTCCCCCTGAATAAAATTGGATGAAAATCTGTACAGCAAATTGAAATACTAATATTTCAGTTAGCAAATTGATACTAGGGGCAAGATTTAGTTCCCATGTGCCAAACAAAATACATGAAATCTGCATGTTTGCAGCATATCTGCCTTTTGGGAATGTAATCAAGGTATAATCTTTGGCTAGTGTTATGTGCCTGTATTTTTTTAAAAAAAATGGTACACCAGAAAAGGACTGGCAGTCTTTTACCATAATTAAACTTCACCCTCTTAATTTCTACATGTGCTTTTGGAAGCAGAAAGAAAGCTTATAAAGAGGATCACACCATTCAATGAAACTAGTATTTGGTGCCATATGTAAGCCTGGTTAATTGGTCTAAAAGCTATCAAAGTAGTGAGACATTCTGTGAAGGGTAAGCGCAGCTGGTTATAAGAGTAAAATCATCAAGCCAACAGGATCTTGATACCTCGGAAGCTTATTGTGCTGATCTGCCCCAGAAGATGTCTACATTACTCTGCTAAAAATATGTAGCACAGAACTGCATTAGGATTGATTTGTTTACAAGAAAAATTTAAAACTATGTTTGGTTTTCACATACAGCAGCTCTATTGAATAACATGCATCTGAATTTTTAAGTTGCAAAGATTATATGAACAGTTAATTTTTCATGTGCATCTTTTGTTGACTGTTTTGGTTTAAGAAAGAATGTTTCAAGCTTTTTAAAGACTTCAGTTCTTAATGTAACTGTACCCTTCTGCATGGAAAACCATAACCAACATGGCTGCAATAGACTTCTTAGTGGTATCCAGCACCACTTGCAGAGGGCTGCTTTATCATATTAATTGTACTTGGGTGTAGGACTCTAGTGTTCTTGGGTGTATTGCATGGGCTGCATTATCTACAGCATTGTACAATAACAACTAGAAAAGGCAGTATACTTCACTGATGCTTGTCTGGTAATATCACTTCTGTGTTATAATGGAAGGTTTTTTGTGATGTATGAAATTTGTGTTTTTTATATATAAATGAGTACAGTTAGATTAGTATTGTGGTAATGCCTGTTTTCATCTGTAAATAGTTAAGTATGTACACAAAGCACTACTTCTGATTTATTGCAGTGTTCAGTCTTAGTTTTTGCTTTAATTCTTAAAACATTCAGTTTTGCTTTCGATTTTATGTACCTTAGTTCTGAGTTAGATCTTCAGATGTGTACAGATAGCTCATATTTATGTATTGCACATAATCATGCTATTCAGCATCGATGCTATATTGTATTATGTAAATAATAAAGCCATGTACAGAGGGAAAATGCTACTTGTTCATTGGGTTTTTAAGCCACAGCTAGAAGCCTAAAGAGAGAAAATTAGAAAATGTTTGATATTCAACATTTTAGTTGCACACATAGATGTTGCGTGGTTATATTGTAATTTTTTTTTCCATTGCCATCTCTGAACATAAGTAAGAAGCATGAGTTTTGTGAAACATTTTCAAATATGGTACATAATGGGCAGTAGATTTATCTTTGAAGAAATGAATAGGCACCTCTAGGATCAGAACAATCGTGGCCTTTTTCATCTCTGTAGATGACTTACCCTAAATCTAAAGAGAAAAGTAGGCATGACTTAGTACACAAAAACAGGCATGATTAGTTGTGTATAGGGTTTAGTCTTAATGCAGAGTGAACCCAAGGGATAGGTCTTTGCAGGTATGACACCAGGTAACAAGGAATAAGTTACCATACCAACTTTGCCAACAGACTAGAAACAAAGTAGAACCATTGCTTCTCAATAATATTTAGGATGTTCACTAACATGTCACAGTACTTTGCTTGCTACTACTTGGATTTGGTTCAAGTAGGGAAAACAAATGTGTAGAGATCCATGTGCTGAGATGAGATTATCTCCCTAAAGAAAAGAATTACAAGTGGGAAATGATGGTTTTTAGAAGGATAATTTCATTAATACTCAAGTTTAAAATGAGATGTATTCCCCATGGCTACCTCTATCAATATTTTGCTTGATAAGTTTTAAATATTAAGGTTTTGAAACCAAAGGAAAATATGCAGTGAAAAATAGACTCTGGACTTAAGAATAAAATTCTAAGGAAGCTAGGAAGATCCTGTTCTACCTGGACTCTGATGCCTGAATATTTGAAATACTAAACCTCAGGCCAGACTATTGACAGTAATACTATGAAATACATATTTTAGGAGTGTCTTCCCTTACATAAACAAGCTCATGTCTATGTTTTTCCTCCTACAAAATTGTTTCTCTGTGGCGGACCGTGACTTAAACCAGCTATATAATGTTGGGTTATTCCTTTAATAAAAGCCAGTTCTTGGGCTTGATACGTAAAACAAGAGCCTCAGGTTAATGGTAGTGCCCATTGTGTGGTTTAATTTTCACAGAAACATTTTTTTAAAAATTGTGGGCTCTGGAACCAGGATATTTGATTACTTAAACCTCTGCATCAGGCTTCATCTATAAATGAAGTTAACTGCCTACTTAAGAGTTGAGGATAAAGCATTTAAAACAATCCCTGACACATTGTATTTGCTATTATAAATTTTCATGTCCCAGAGAAGTAATGATTTCCAGAACTTGGAAAGTTGAAAATTAACGAGATTAAATGGTTACATTTTACTGCATAAAGGTTAATTTTCAGTTAAACATGATTAGAATTTTTCTGTAAAGCTTTACTTGCAGACATCTTTTAAATGAAGTTCCTAGCAAGTAACTAAAAATGAGCAAATGTCTGCTAAGTAATGTCATAGCAAACTGGTAAATATAATGTTACTGATACATACTGGATTAGCAATACGTTCACGTGGTTCAAAAATGAATTTATAAATAGACACATTGAGAAGCAAAGCCTCTCCTGCCCTGGTTCATTTGATACACTCCAAAGACAAACACTCATTTTAGTTAACTGTCATTTAATGTAGATTATTTTTTCTCTTTCACATCGTGCAAATGTCTGAATATGACCTAATTTGTTTGAATTCAGAGTTTTTATAGTAAGTTAATTTTCTCTAAATCGTAGCGTATGAGTTTGGAGGGAGTGATGAATGTGAATGCTAGTTGATTAGCAATAAGATAATGTAGTATTAAACTATTGAAGGGACTCTGGGAGAGGTAGGCAATTAATGAAAAGTAATTTGAAATTTGACAAGGCAGTTTTTCATGTTTGTACAATCTGCTTTAAAAATAAGTGTGTGTACAACAAAATACAAAATACTTGTACCTATTCACACAAACAACTGGGTTTTAATTCATATAAAAGCCAGGAGCATGGTTTTTGACCCCTTCCCCTTCCTATAGTGCCTTTCTGTTTTAGTCCTACAAGTAAACATTAACACAGTTTTGTGGCATAAGTATATGAATCTATTTTGTCTGCAACTGCTAAATGCTACTTGCTTTTTAGCATGAGTACTGATGGTATTAAATCATACTACACATTTGATTCTTAAGTTATTAACAGCAAGATGAGGTTAATTTCTAGTTGGTTAACAACCTTTTTGAATATACGTTTTCCTGGTAATTTTGATTGAAATGATCACTACAGAACCTCAGCGGAAATGATCGATAATGTAACCAAGGCTTTGTTCAGGAATTTAGGTAGTAGTTGGTGCGTGTTTCATGCTTATCATGACTCATCAGTTGGCTCAGAAGTTAAGAAATCTAGCACATTCTTAAATTTGAGTTGAAGACCTGTTCACAAAATAGTGTTAACTTTAACTACTTATCCTTAAAAAAAAAAAAAAAAAAGAGCTCTGGTGATGCGGGGAGCCTAAGGCAATTGACCGCTAACCACAAAATTGGCAGTTCAAACCCACCGGCCACTCTTCAGAAAAAAGATGGGGCAATCTTTTCCCATTTACTGCCTCAGAAACTCCATGGGGGTCTCAGAGTGCATAGAAGTGAGGGTTGTTTTGTTTTGTTTTTTTTTGAGTTATCCTTTAGAAGTCAGAATCAGCCAGAAAAAATAAATAGCCTCGATGTGCTCAATTTGGATACTGTGTCTGATTATATTTCTTAGACCAATCCTTGTGTGTGTAATCTGTGGCGAATTAAACATTGGTTGACCTTTGCTATGTAATATGCTTGGGTCATCTCATCCGTTCTCATCATTAAAAATGTGTTTGAATATGCAAATTAGACTACCAAGTGAACTATTTAAATTCAGGTAATTCTAGGGTAAAAACTTAATATACTTAAATATGAATGGTCATTCCACCACCCCTACCCATTAGCTTTAGCATCTGTGTTATTTAAATACCTATTAAAATAGCTCTGTTCAAACAAGCTGATTTCTGAGCTACATTGTTCCTTATTCCTTTGGTATGAAAATTAGATTGTTTTGCATATCTGGAACAGCATAAGCAGTTTAGATTATGTCAAACTCACTACCCTCAAGTTGATTTGACTCAAAAGCGACCGCTCCTTGGGTTTCCGAGGCAGTATTGGACAATCCTACTTCCGTAGTGATACTGCCTCGGAAACCCAAGGAGGGGTCGCTATGAGTCGGGGTGGACTCGATGGCAAACAACAACAACAACAACATCACTACAGAAGTAAATTACTCAACCTTCCTTCCAAAGAGTGGCTGGTGGGTTTGAACCTCCAACCTTCTGACTGAAGTAAAATACCTCAGGCATTATACCACCAGAGCTCCTAATCAAGTGATAGGGATGTTTATTTGGGTCTTTGATCTAAAAAACAAAACAAAAGCTTTTAAAGTGAACCAAGGATAACAGTTTTCCTTGCTAAATTGGGACTCATGTTAACATTAAACATCCCAGTTATCACGTAACTGGTACCACTCAGAATAAAATACACATGTTGCTAGGTGCCATCGAGTTGCCTCCGTCTCATAGCAACTCTATGTACAACAGGAGGAGACACTGCCAGCCTCACAATCCTTGCTACACCTGAGCCCATCATTGAAGCCACTGTGTCAATCCTTCTCACATAACCACCCAAATATTAAGAAAATAAGCTTATTTGATTATACAGGTCAAGACTCAGAGTATGTACTAAAGGAAAGAAAATTAACAGAATAGGTTTATCTTTATTTGATCTCTTAATTGGGGCTTATCTTCCAAGGTAACTAACTGAATTCACATTGGGGTGAAAATTTTCCTAACGGTAAGATTTTTCATGACTTTATTAAGAATTTATTAACCCAAAACTTGACATGATTTTGTTTTTAATTCCATGGTTCTTAAATATTTGATTTTACGTAATGTCTGCCATGAACAACTTAATTAAGCAGATCTGTTTTAGGTTTAACTAAGTTAACTGTGTTTTAACAAAATCTGGAAATCAAGTGTATTTGCTCCTAGGAAAGATTAAACCAAACCAAACCAAACTCACTGCCGTGGAAAGATTAAGGCCATGTGAAAAGTGCAGCACCCCCAATATCCTGGTCTGTTTATTTTATTTGTGCTTTTCAATAACAACTATTGTTAAGTATTTAATGAAACAGCCACAAGGTAAAGTCACCCTATGAGCATGAAGCAGGGTCATTATAACAGAAATATCCTCACTCTCTCCAGGTTAGACATGAATGCTTAAATATCTGATTAAATGAGGGTGAGGTGCTATACCCTTAACTCAGCTCACAACCCTGATCCAATGTAAGATGAGTTCCTCTGGGGTGTGGCCTGAATCAGCTTTTATCTTGCCAGAGATACAAAGAGAGAAAAGAGAGCAGAGAAGAGACCTGAATACCACCAAAAAGGAAGAGCTGGGAGCAGATCATGTTCTTTGGACCCAGGGTCCCTGTGTTGAGAACCTCTTAGACCCAGGGGAAGATTGGTACCAAGGCATGGAGATCTGCAAGGAGCACTGAGCCCACAGATGTTGAAAGGAGACAAGGACCTTCCTCCTAAACTGTGAGCTGACAGAGAAAGCCTTCCCTCAGAGCAGGCATCCTGTACTTCTAGCCTCCTAAACTGAGAGAATAAATTTCCGTTTGTTAAAGTCATCCATTTGTGGTATTTCTGTCATTGTAGCACTAGATAACTAAGACAAATGTTAGAACATCTCAAACGCTACTCTTTTTTTGTCTAAAAAAAATCCCAAACTCACAGCCATTGACTCGATTCCCACTCATAGTGACCCCTACTGGGTTTCTGAGGTAGTAATCTTTACAGAACTAGATTGCCCAGTCTTCTTTCCGTAGAGTGGCTGGCAGGTTTGAACAGCCAGCCTTCTGGTTAGCAGTCAAATGCCTTAGGCACTATACCACCAGAGCTCCTTTTTTTTTTTTTTGTCTAAGAGTTTTTTTCTGACACAACTTTCTGGACTGTCAAGGTTTTTATTTTATTTTTAGACATTTCATTGTGATTTAGTGATAGTTGACATAGCAAATTAGTTTTTGTGACATTGGTTGCAATCCCCACAAAGTGTCAGCATGCTCCCTGTTTTCCCTGTGTTCCCTGTTTTCTAGTCTTCTGGTTTCCACATCCCTCCCTGTCTTCTCATCTTTGGTTTTGGGCAAATGTCTTGTTGATCTGTATAGTTGATTGTTCTGAGGAGCACATTCTTCATGTTGTTTGTTTTATAGTCCCATCTTTTATTTAGCTGGGAGATGGCCTCTGGGAATGTCTTCAGTTTCAAGTTAGAAGGTTTTCTCAGGACAATAGTCTCAGGGATTCCTCTAGTCTCTCTGACCAGTTAGTGTGGTCTTTTCTGGGGGCAGTGGGTTTGAATTGTGTTCTATTTTTTGTTTGTTTGTTTGTTTTAATCCATTCTAACCAGGACCTTCTATTGTGATCTTGGTCAGAGTAGTCAGTAGTGGTAGCCAGGCACCATCTACTTCTTCTGGTCAGGTTAAAGGAGGCTGTAGATTTTATAAGCCATTAGTATCACTTCTTTGAATTTTCATTTTCCTTCATTCTCCTGTTGATCTATTCTCTCCAAGTGGGAAGAATCCGTAGTTGTTTCTTAGATGGCCACTCTGAAGCTTTTAAGACCCCCAGATGCTACTCATCATACTAGGATGTAGAACATTATCTTCATGAATTGTGTTTTGCCAATTGACCTAGAGGTCCTCCAAGGCTATGATCTTTAGCCTTCAGGTCCAATGGTTCAGTTTCAATGTCTAAGTACTTTCTATACCTGTGTCCCCTGTTGTTGTTATGTGCCGTCGAGTTGGAGCCGACTCATAG
>NW_006921592.1:4026569-4037984 GCF_000298275.1 Orycteropus afer afer | reverse complement strand
GGTGGAGGGTCAACGAAAGAGGGGGAGGCCTTCAACAAGATGGATTGACACGGTGGCTGCAATGATGGGCTCAAGTATAGCAGGGATTGTGGGGCTGGCGAGGGATTGGACAGTGTTTCCTTCTGCTGTGCATGGGGTTGCTTTGAGTCGGAAACGACGCGACGGCACTTAACAACAACAACATCAGTATATAATTGTTCTGGTTACCTTGTACTGCTCTGACAAGAATATACCACAAATGGGATGGCCTTAACAAGCAGGAGTTTATTCTCTTACAGTTCAGGAGGCTAGAAGTGCCAGGCTCTAGGGGCTGGGTGAAAGCCCCTCGATCTTGGGCTTCAGCTCTGCCTCCAGTTCCCGATCCACTGAAGCTAGAGGCGTTTCTTCACTCAGACAGCTGCTGGCTGCTGAGGCTGAGAAGCCCAAGGTTGACAAGTAAAAAGGCACAGTCCTGATGTTACCAAACCACACGGCAGGCCATTAATTTAAGTCCAATGTAAGTCCCAAGGTCGGCAGAGCACGGTCGGCTACTGAACAATGACATGGCTACATGCAGGATCCAAGTGTGCCATAGGCTAGAGACCATTCTCAAGGCTTCTCCTTATATACAGGAAGCAGACCACATCCCAAAGGCAGCTGCTCAGCTGCCTGTGGTAGATCCCACCATGGAGTTGATTGCCAGTCTCATCATGGGGAATAACTACCACCAGCGGCCCAGCCACTTAACCAGGCCCAGCCAAGTTGACACACAAACATAACTATCACAGTAATTTGCCTCGGAAACCCAAGGAGGGGTCACTATGAGTCAGGGGCCAACTCAATGCCACATAACAACAACAACAACAGTCACATTAAAAAGTAAAAAGTAGATGAAATTAATTTTAATAATTTATCTTATTCCAATATGTCCAAAGTATTGTCATTTCAACATAGACTACTATAAAAAAAAGATTGAGATATTTTACATTCTTTTACTGTGTTGTTTTCAAATTCTTAGAATACATCTCAATCCAAACCGCCACATTTCAAATTCTCACTATGTGGCTAATGGCTACTGTGTTAGCATAGCCCTAGCCTCTAAAAAAGGCATCTTTAAGGACAATTGCAACAGTTAACTAATGACAATATCTACTCTCTGATGTGCAGCCCTTATACAGAAGTGCCCAGATTGAATTGAAAATAATTTGCTATTGAATTACAGCATTTTAAACTTGAAAGTTAATTAAGTAGCATGCATTTGTAAAGGATAAATGGCCACAATTAAAAATGTTATAGAAAAGCTAGATGTTTAATATGTAGTAGAAACCAAATGAAGCAGGCCTATAAAAAATGTTAGAAGAGGATTATTTCATGCTTTGCCTCTGTGGGATGCTGTGTTATCCTTCAAGAAGCCATTGAGAATTGAGAGGAACAAACAGATTCTTACATTTGACACTTACATTTGCTTACTGAGCATCTATCTCGCTATGGTCTAGGTGTGCCATGTGTGAGGGGAATATCTAAGGCACACATGGCTTCACCTTTCGAGGAGATCATGGACTAGTGCAATGGGTAAGAATTATCTTCTCAATGACTGAGTTGGCCATGTTGAGTTTATAACTGAGAAAGTGAATTTATTTTGAGTTTTGTGAGAATGGGTGGTCAGATTTTCAGAATTAATGTTGGATGTTGTTAGATAAATAGATCAGTACTTGAAGTCTGTTCTCCCTGTAACACTTTATCAAATTGCTTGTAGCTGGATAGTCAATTTTCCATTCCAAGGTAGGGAAGTAATAGAGTAGATATTAAGATGCTGGTGTTAAAGTCAGTTTGGGTTTGTGACTCTAGAGAAGTTACATAATCTTTAGTTCCTAAATGCTTTATTGCATGCAGATTTTATGGACTAAATAATGTTGTACATAAACACATTGTAAGCATTTGATACAGATGTATAAGAGGCCAGATTCTGATCTCTGAAGTATAGTAGTAATCAGTATTCACAGTCGACCAAAAGTCATTGAGTAGGATGGAAATAAATCCCCACCACTAGTCTCTCTCTGCAGTGCTGACAATTCCTAACCTGTGATCCTGCGCCCTCTGAAATTGTATACAAAGTATTCTGTCTGTGTTTCTTGGTAGAGGTTTTCAAAGAGATCCACAATTCAAAGAAGATAGGAATCCAGGATCTGATTCCTTCCTGTAGAGATACTTGAGTATTTAGTTGTTGTATATACCATGAATGCTAAGTCCTCAATCTGCCCTGTTTGCTGCTGCCTTTCTGAAACCTTATTGAAAGAAAAGTGGCACCCTTTCTCCTTTTCTTTTCTTATTAGAGGCAGCGGCAATGATCCCATGGACTGAATGAGGAAATGAATTAGTGCACCACAAACATAATCCTTTGGTCCTTTGAAAAATAATCTTGTCTTGCCATTTTAGTTTACTATTTCCTGATCCCCTACTTCTTGTCCTCCTCTCAAACATAGACCAGAGCCTAAAGACACCATGTTCTGCATGATACACATTTCTCTAAATGCAATATACGTCCGTATTAAGATACGCTAAGGAATACAAAAGTGAATGGAATCCCTATTGGTCCCGGGAGTGATGAGACAGAATCATTCAGTGAAGTGTGCCTCATGATTTTCCCAGAAACACAGGAAGGGCACCAGGGTTGGAATGAAGCAGAGGTGACCTTCACTGAGGAAGTCAGATATCCTTGAGTGTGTCTCAAAGAGGAATGTAGTAGACCTTTCATGGACCTTGAAACTGGGTAGGCCTGGACTGAAATCTTTGCTTCAGTACTTAGTAGCTATGTGGGCAAATTATTTAACCTCTCTTTTTCCTCAATGGAAAAATTGGCTTAAATAAACAACTTTATAGGATTTTTGTCCCGAAGAAATGAAACAACACCCAAAGGGCTAAACATAGTATTTAACACCAAGGAGATGCTGATTCTCAAAGATATTAGCACCTTATTTTGCCATCTCACCTTCCCTTTGCCCACTGCCCTCCACCTCTACTCCATGTTTCCTCAGTCAAATTAAGAAAGAGTGGTGCTGGAAAGGAGTGCAGGTAATATCAAAACCAAACTCTCATGAATTATTGAGTGAACAGGATGGTTACCCTCCCTCCTATGAAAAGAAAAGGACTATAACCACTGAGATGAACTCTGGAAGTGAAGTACCTCTCAATAACACTTACCTGAGAGAGATTACCTGTGCTGCAAGGATGGGTCATCTGCTGTCACACAAGGTAACAGGAGTTAGGGGTTTACATGAGTATTATTTTTTATATGGAAATTACTTACCAAGATCTTCCTAACAGTGTTAGCCACAGATGAAAACTACATCTATGTGTAGCATCAATGTGCATGACTCAATAAAAATCTCAAATAACTCTTCTTGAGAAGTACTACGATGATTCTAAAAACACTTATTTTCCTCATGGCTATGAGAAATATTGGTATTTGTTTTCAACAATTGCATTTTGTTGACTTTGTATTTGGAAAGATTCAGAGAAAAATGATCTCTGTTTGTGTGGCAGAAACAGTGCTAAATGCTACTATCCCAGTTCCTCTTCCCCAGCACACAGGAAGACAATATTTCCCAGCTTCCCTTGCAGTTAGCTGTGTGTTGGAGTCTGACCAACAGACTGTGGGCAGAAATGATGTAAGCCATTTCTAAGTCTGGCTCTTAAAAACATTCTGCTTTGAGCTTCTACTCTCCCTTCCCCTGCTAGGGTGATTCTGGAGACCACATTTTCCAGTGGCAGATATACCAGATGGAAGAGGGCTGCCTGACCACATAGCAATGTGACACAAGTAATGAACGAGGTTTTACTGTGCTACTATCTCATACCCGAGCTCACCGACGCAGGCTATGGTTAATAAAAGTTTATAATATCATCTAATTCTAAGAAAACAAGATTATTTGCATTTAAAGACCCAAGAATGCAAAGACTGACTGTAGTGCTCCATCCAGTAATTTTCTCAGCACCTGGCTTATTGTAGTATTTATCTTTGCATCAGGAATTGATGTCCTTTAAAAATCAGTATAAGTATACTTTCAACCTTTCATACTACTTATAATGAAAACTCATTATTTGACATCTTACATGTTTTAATGACTTAGAAGAAATAGAGAAAAATAAGCAGGAGTAAGGAAAACAACAAAAAAAATCAATGACTGCCTACAGTATGTCAAGTTCTCTTGCTGAGTACATATTTGCTTTAGAGGAAAAGATACTGACCATTATAATGAGTCGGGGCCGACTCGACGGCACATAACAACAACAAATAATAGATTAGTTAACCAGCTAATAAAGTTAACAAAACATTCTGCAGTTTCCATACACAAGTTATTAGGTATTTTATTCATGAAAAAAGTTACCAACATATAGAAAAAAATCATCTAGAAGAAAGCTCATCATTTCATGTAATATTCTCAAAAGGAGGGAGAGGGTGCAGTCACTTCCCTAGCTTGATATAAAGCTGCATTTGTTTTATGAGTAGGCATTGCTGTGGTTGTTGCTAGTTGCTGTCAAGTTGGCTCCAACTTATGGCTAGGCTGTGTACAACAGAATGAAATCTCTTTCTTCATCTCCATGATCATTGCTATGTTCAAGTCCATTTTTGCTGCCAATGTGTATTTTGTGTGCTTTCCAACTTACGCGGCTCATCTTCCAGCCCTATCTTGCACAATGTTCTGTTGTGATCCATAGGGTTTTCATTGACTAATTTTTAGGAGATTCTGAGGCCTTTCTTCCTGGTCCGTCTTAGTCTGGAAGCTCTGCTAAAATCTGTCCACCATGGATGACCCTGCTGGTATTTGAAATACCAGTGGCATAGTTTCCAGCATCATAGCTACCACAGTACCACAGACAGACAGACAGATAGTAGAGTTCATAACCGTGCATCTTAACAAATACCAAATCCAGGTGTGACAG
Organism: Orycteropus afer afer; assembly: GCF_000298275.1. Lineage (NCBI taxonomy): Eukaryota > Metazoa > Chordata > Mammalia > Tubulidentata > Orycteropodidae > Orycteropus > Orycteropus afer. The sequence continues at coordinate 4,033,061 of NW_006921592.1, read as the reverse complement.
TGGGGACAATGAGGAAAGGAGATTTGGTGGGCTGTGCGGGCCCCAAAATGACTAGAGAAATATGAAGAACAATTATAACTGACAGAGCTGAAGAGTGTGCTCAGATAAGCTAAAAATGAGTCAGGCCTTCAGGATGAGGACAACTTTGACAGGAATTTTGGAAGTGACAATGAATTGAAAGCTTCATGCATCTATATCGAAGCAACTGTTAATTAGAGCCCTCAAGGGGTTGATGTGTTTAGCAAAAGATTGTTTTATGTACATTTTAACTTGCAAATGTGTCAATAAATTGCTGATAAATATAAAACCTCATTTTCACATTCTTGGGGGAAAATAAAAGGCATTCCTTGAGAGCTAGGAAATCTATCCGAGGCCCAGGTCTCGAGTTGGTAGTATGGCAAAGGTTTCAAAGACTGCTCATCTGTAAACAAACTTTGTAAAATCTTTTGGAGAAATATCAAAATACTCATGGTGACTACACCTCATTGTATCTAGTCCCATCAAACATTTTTCTTTTAAATTTAGTTAAACTCAATTCTTGTTTTTAAGTCAACTTCATTTCTTTCAAAATAGTCTATAATTTAGAATTGAGTTTTTTCTATTTAAATGGATTGGGGATTTTAAATTGTAGTTTTAATAATGTTTTGTTTACTGTGTACAGACATTTAAAAAATTAATTTGCATGCTCCTAAAGTTTATGGAGAATCACTGGGTGGTGCAAACAGTAAAGCGCTCAACTACCAGCTAAATGGTTACAGTTCAAATCCACTCTGAGGTGTCTCAGAAGAAAGACCTTCTGAAAGGTCACGGTCTTGAAAACCCTATGGAACACACTCTACTCTGCACAGGCGGGGTTGCCATGAGTTGGAATCAATTTGAGAACAACTAGTTTGGTTTGGGGAGTTCTGGTGGTGCAGTGCCTAAGGCACTTGACTGCTAACCAGAAGGCTGGTGGTTCAAACTCATCAGCCACTCCTTGGAAGGAAGATGGGGCAATCTACTTCTGTAGAGATACAACCTTGGAAACCCAAGGAGGGGTCTCTATGAGTCACAATCAACTCCACGGCAGTGAGTTTGGTTTTTGGTTAAGTTTGGTTTTGTTGTAACATTTATAGATAATATTATCAGAGCTGGGACATTTCAGTGCATAAGTTGGGTTAGGGATGAGAATAATGTAATTTATTGAGGTGGGGGTCAGGCCCTCAGAATGTTTAAATACCATGTCTGGCCATCCTGTAGAAATAAGAAAGCATTTTATTTGTTGTTGTTGTTGTTATGTGCCGTCGAGTCAAACCCGACTCATAGTGACCCTTCCTTGGGTTTCTGAGGCAGTATCACTACGGAAGTAGGATTGCCCAACCTTCCTTCCGAGGAGTGGCTGGTGGGTTCGAACCGCCAGCCGTCTGGTTAGCAGGCAAGTGTCTTAGCCACTATGCTACCAGAGCTCCTAGCATTTTATTTAAAAGAAAGAAAACTTGATCAATAATCAAGGAATAGTTTTGTCAGAAATCTAAAATTTTTACTTCATTTTTGAGTTAAGGATTTTAGTCTTCTTTTCTCACTCCTTATAAATTACTCATCTGTAATCACATAAACACAGAGAGTAAAGAATCCTTTTTCACACACACCCCCCCATGATGATTAGAATATAAATGGTTCCCAGAACAGAGCAGAGTGAACTGGCCTCAGAAAATTCACCGTGTGCTTCTGCATTGTCATTAAGCAGATCTAGCACCACAAACTATTTGGGAGCTCTGGTAGCATAGTGCCTAAGGCACTTGACTGCTAACCAGAAGGCTGGCGGTTCAAACCCACCGTCCACTCCTCGGAAGGAAGATGGGGCAATCTACTTCCGTAGAGATACCACCACCTCGGAAACCCAAGGAAGGGTCACTATGAGTCAGGGCCGACTCAACGGCACATAATAACATGACCACAAACAATTTACTTTGCTTCTAAGCTCCTTGGTTTTCCTCATTTGTCAAATGAATGGTCTGGTTTAGATGATACTCAGGTTCTTTCCAACTTTAACAGTTTGGCATTCCAGGAAAGAAGAATTCATCCTAAATACCAGTTGTCATTGAGTTGATTCCAAGTCATGGCAACCCCATGTTTGTCATAATTTTCAATGGCTGCTTTTTTGGAAGTAGATCATCAGGCCTTTCTTCCAAGGCATCTCTCGGTGGACTCTACCTCCATTAGTAGCCAAGTTCATCAATCTTTATACCACCCAGGGACTTCTCCTTTTACCAGGAAGATAGAATTAGAATATATAGGACATGGCCACTAAACTGTTCATTGAAACTTTCCTTATTTTGTCTGGGCAATTAATGACCATAAGTGCCACCACAAAGCATTCTTTCTGGCCACAGATACCCTTGTTTACACTTTCCAGCTCTATCTACAAATAAGAATCTCATCTTGCTTCAAGCTTAACTCTGTATCAGTTTTGGGGACAATTTCATGTCTATAATCTGTCAGTGTCTATGCCATTGTTTCTGGAATGTGTGGACAAATTTTGAGCAAGTGGGTTGAGAGGGAGGAAGTAACAAATGCACATGATTGGAATCAAAAGCATCATTACACCATAACATGGTCTGTGAATTGGGGAAAAAAAAATTCCACAGTCTTGATTCCTCAACTGAAGTTCCATGAGAGGGCCTATATTCACTGAGGCTAAAGAAATGTACTCATAACTAAACCTCTGATATATGATTCTGAGAGATCCACAGAAACTATGCTTTGAATGTCTACCCTGTTTCTTCATGAAGACCACAATTTCCTGATACACCTTATTTCACTGACAACTCTTTCTCCTCAGGCAGAGCTGAGCCTTTCGTTTCCACAGTTGGCTTTCTCAAGAACACTACCTTACCTGGCTATTTCACCTTTCTCTGAATAGAAAAACTCATTGCTGTCAAATTGATTCCAACTCACGGTGTCCCTGTGTATTATGGAGTAGAATTCTATAGGGTTGTCTTGCTTCTAATCTTTATGAAAGCAGATCACCAGGCTTCCTTCCATGGTGCCACTGGGTGGGTCCAAATCATCAACCTTCAGGATAACAGTTGAGCACAAACCATTTGTACCACCCAGGAATCTTTCTCTGAAGAGAGCTGCATGGATTTCCCCAAGCTAGAAGCATGATGCAATCTCCACATGAGATAGAACCTATTGTTTTTCTCTCCACAAGTAGCTTCTTGGGCTTCATCAGTCTCCATTTCAGGACCTAGAGTTCTCTCTCCACCCCATTTCCCCATCACTCCTCATAGCAGAACACAATATTTTCCAAATATCTCCAACCCTTGATCACTAATCTTCCCATCAGCTGTCAGTGGCTAGACTAATAAATGGCCCAATCTTTAAATCCTCCTGATGAAGACAAATGAGAAATAAATTTGTTGTGTAACAGCTCCTAGTACATATAAGTCTTTCAATGACCTTTACTTTCTCCATGATCTTGAGGTTGGATATAAAATGGAGTCTGGGTTTCAGTGACAGATGGCAGAGGATAATCTTTCATTTTGTCATAAGTTAACCCTCAGAAGGGCTTTGAAAACATCTTTCTCTTGGAAAATCTGTGGCTTCATATTACTGTACATTTAACAGGGTAGATAAAACTTCTCCTGTCTGGTTTTAAAGATAAAGAGCATGCCTTTCCTTTTAAACTCACCCACCCTGTAAGGTATTAAGATGAGGCTGGCTGCTGGCTTCATTCTGCTTTATTTACACCAATGGTGAGTGCCTTGTACATTTTAATTAATGATGATTTGACTGTGTTTGAGCCCCAGCAATAAATAAGAAAACAGGGCTATTAAAAATAATCCAATAAACAGACCCAACAAAAACTGTCTTCTAAAGTTATTTGTTGATTATTTTTAAAGACAGAAGACTAAATGAAATACAATACTAAAATTAATTTTTTAAGATTGATAAAGAGGGACTATAAATGTGACTAAATTTGCTTTTAAATCTTTATACTGGCTAAGAAATCACAAGTTTATATCCAAATGAAGCATTTGTTTTATTCTTGAACAAATCAGCAAAAGGGGAATTATGATTTAATGAGTGAACAATTCTAGTGGTAGGTGTTATAGCAATGCAAAGAGAATATCGCTGAGACCAAACAGTTAACAACATTAATCAATAGATGACAAAAAAGCCAAAAGACTAATTGCCAACAGGGCAAAATCCTGAGTGTTTGTGGTCATTTAAGAAAAAGGAGAATTGAGATGTTTCCATGTATGAAAGGAGACAGTTACCTCAGCGTGATGGGAATGTGAAAGGCAGAAAAAATCTTAACCCGTGGCCTGATGTCTGTGCTTCTGGTGTGGTACACTATAAGTAAAACCCCTCACATTTGAGTGTGGGGAGAAGAGTTGCAAAAGAACACAAAGCCACATAACAGAGAAAGGTCTTTCATGCAGCCCTGAGATTAGTAATGCCCATTCTCTTTTTGACTTCTAACCAGAAGGCTGGAGGTTCAAGCCCACCAGCCACTCCTCGGAAGGAAGATTGGGAAATCTACTTCTGTAGAGATACTGCCTCAGAAACCCAAGGAGGGGTTACTATGAGTCAAATCGACTGGACGGCAGTGAGTTTGGTGTTTTTCTTTTTTTAAAAAATTCTCCTTTATGTAGATTTGAATAATGGTAATGAATGATGTGGGACATTTATTCCCCAATTTATGATGGGGTTCTGCTCCAAAATCAATTCTGACATAAATACAATACCTCATTATTATTATTAGCTTTCAATACTATTGCCTTTTATTTTCAGTATCTTCTGTATAAGTCTGAAATGTATTTGTCTTTGGGAGTCAGAAACATTACATATAAACTTACAGATATATTTGAATACAAACATACAAGAAAAACACAAAAATCATACCAAAAAAAAGTATGGTTGTAAGTGTCTTTCATCATAAATCAATTATGTTGTAAGTCAGGGACTATCTGCGTATTGGGAAACCTGGGTTCCAATAGAATCTGTATAGAGGTAAGCAATTTCTGCACATGAGCAATCCCTCCTAGGCCGCTATTCCACACTGAAAATCTGATTCCAGAATAATCTTTTTGTAAGGAATGAGGGGGTGGAGAAGCTGGAAGGAGATGGATGTCGAAAGTTGGTACTTTCACATCACATCCCATTTCTGTGATAGAGTAATTGCTTCTTCTGCTCCAAAGAAACCGACACTTATCCCAGCTCTGAGAAATATTGGAACCGTTATTGAAGAGAACAGGTAATTGGGGAAGCCAGAATACAGGAAAGGATTATGAAAGAAATGCTGTTGTTAGATGCCATTGAGTCACCGCCAACTCATAGCAACCCTCTCCAACAGAATGAAACACTGCCTGTTCCAGCACCATCCTCACAACCCTTGCTATGCTTGAGCCCATCGTTGTAGCCACTTATGAATAGCAGTGAAACGCTGTCTGGTAAGTTAGTGGGAAGGGAGGAAACAGAGGACTCTAAAAGCTAAAGCATAGGATTTTCTGCAGAAGACTGAGCATCAAATCACCGAAGGCTTCTCACATGCTGTCTGCAGAAAACAACATGGTGGAGCAGTGTCTGACCTCTAACCCTATGATGGGGATACAGGATCCACCATCAACAGCATTAGCCCAGGCTTATTCCTCGGAGGAGGGGGGTCAGACATGTTACTACCCTCCAAACTTTTCACCAGTTCTGACATCAACCATTCTTCCCATGGCACTCACTACTTCTCTACTGGGTCTGATAATTCATTGCAGTGGCCACACAGAACTCACAGACAATGATTACAGGGTTTATTAGCAGAGTAACAGGCTGCAATTGAGGTTCAGAAATGCTCAGGATACAATTAGTAGATCAGGACAGCCTCCTCTCGGCCATGTCCAAAGGCATGTTTCTCTTTGGCCATTGGTCTAGCAGCCTAGCTGCTGCCCTGTGCAGGCAAGTGTTAAAAAGATCTTTTAGCTCTTCTGATAACTGCATTTAGGTACACTCCACTCCACCAGCAAGCCACCTGCCCGAAGATTTCTTGCTCTGCTGGTGGCAAATCCACTGTTTTGTCTCATGTTGGTCTTTTGGTTCTACTGCCTCTGCTGCCACTGTCTCTCTGCTGTCTCTCCACCAAGGAGGTCCAGTGCACAGTCCTCGGGTCCAAATACACCCTCCACTCCTGGTTACCTACCCCTTTTTCTACCTCTAGGATGACCTTGAGGACCAAGGTGCACCTGAAACAAGCCATGGTATTTTCAGTTGCCTCATATGCATATGAGAGCTGGACAATGAATAAGGAAGATGAAGAAAAATTGATGCTTTTCAGCTGTGGTGCTGGTGAAGAATGCTGGAAGTACCGTGGACTGCTAGAAGAACTAACAGGTCTGTCCTGGAGGAGGTGCAGCTGGAATGGAGGTGAAAATGGCCAGACGTCATCTTGCATACTTTGGTCATGTTGTCAGAAGGGACCATTCCCTGGAGAAGGATGTCATGCTTGGTAAGGTTGAA
>NW_006921592.1:4023950-4024868 GCF_000298275.1 Orycteropus afer afer | reverse complement strand
GGAGGGGAGCTGTTGCATTGTGGTAAACTGTGGTCAATGACATGAGACAAAGTATATGTGAAGTGCTGTATGGAAAATGAATTTGCTCTGTAAATCTTCACCCAAATCTAAATAAAAAAATAAAATAAAGAGAAAAAAAAAAGAAAATGCTTCAAAAGTTGGGTGATAGGAAACAGGAATAAGAAAAGTTGCCTTATTAGCAAAATAAGTGTTGTGATGTGTGCTATTATGTGCTCCTTTTTACTGATAATATTATACATTCTGTTTTTTTAAAATTTCAGATGATGGGACTATGGGACCTGGTTAATACAGAAGAAGGGAAAAATTAGTATTCTTAACATCATGTCGTCTCTGAAGCAAAGGAGTGATTTCAGAAATGAAGAGGTCAAAGTAGAAGCCTCAGAATAATAATGCCTCAATCATAAGTGAAATTATCTTAAGCTAATTAATGCTTCTAGGAGGCAGCAGGAATGGGAAATGAGAGGATTTAAGTGACAAAAATGGCCCTAACTAGATTTTCCTTCAATGAGATCATGAAATATCTTGAATCAGTTGGGTTTGAATACAGGGCAAAAGATCTTACATTTGGTCATGTAAAATGTCTGCTCTCTGAAAGCATCTTTTATTTTGTAATTATTTTTTAAAGGAGACTTTGTGTGAACTTTGGGCATTCTTATTTTTCTTTTTGCCAACTTACTTTTGGCTACTTCAAAGTTAATGAAGTGGCCAAGTTATACCTAGTAAAAGACTAATTGTCAGGAGGGAAAGGATGATGGGGGATGGTGAGAGAAGTGACAGCAAGTTAAAGAACATTTACCTAGCTTTCTTCAAAGCTTTAACATAAACGATTTAATGGTGAACAATTTAATTGATAATATTGAGCACTCACACTTGCCAGCATTTTGTATGAATAAACCA
>NW_006921592.1:4021280-4023581 GCF_000298275.1 Orycteropus afer afer | reverse complement strand
CTATGTACAACTGAATGAAACACTGCCTGGTCCTGTGACTTCCTCACAATCCTTGCTATACTTGAGCCCATTGTTTAAGCCACTGAGTCGATCCATCTTGTTGAGGGTCTTCCCCTTTTTCTCTGACCCTCCACTTTACCAAGCATGGTATCCTTCTCCAGGGAATGGTCCCTTCTGACAATAAGGCCAAAGTAGGTGAGATGAAGTCTGGCCACTCTTGCTTCTAAGGAGCATTCTGGCTGCACTTCATCCAGGACACATTTGTTCGTTCTTCTGGAAGTCCATGTTATTTTCAGTATTCTTCGCCACCTCCACAAATCAAAAGTGTCAACCCTTTGGTCTTCCTTATTCGTTGTCCAGCTTTCTCATGCATATGAGGAGGTTGAAAATACCACGGCTTGGGTTCTGCATGAATAGTATCTATGAAATAAATACTACAGTAAAGTCTATGAAAGCCAGAACCTATATAAGGTGGAAACTTGACAGAGAAGGAAAACTAAAAATATTTTCCACTAAGAGAGAACAATAGAAATGTGGTTAGACTGCACTCTGTCAAAGGTGGAAAACCTGTTAGACCAGGAAAACCAAGGCAGTCCCATTGAGTTCCAGCTCTAACAGATTTCACTGTATTATTATCTCCACTTCACAGATGACAAAACCAAGACTTAAGGTTAGTTTGCCCAGGTCACATAGCTAGTAAATGGCAATACCAAGATATTCAGACTTAGACTCAAGTGTACACATTCTCTTAACCACTTGCTTCCCTCCAGTTGACATTGGAGCAATTCTGACTCATGGTGACCCCATATGTTTCAGAAGAAAACTGTACTCCATAGACCTTCCAATAGCCATGATGTCTGAAAGTAGGTCACCAGAGCCTTCTTCCAAGGCATCTCTGGGCAGATTTGAACCACCCATCTTTCAGTTAGTAGCTGGACATTTGACTATTGGTGCCATCCAGGGATTCCTCTTGTTTCCCTAGTGAACCTGCCTGGGGAGCACCCTGCGTTGCCAGTGTTTGGTCTAGAGAGCCTTCCCCTGGGACTGTGCTCCTTTGGAAATGTCCCAATGGCAACTCAGCACTTTGCTCTCCATGACTCCCTCCACAACAGACTAATCTTGCCATTGCTGGACTCTTCCCAGTGTTGCCTGGAGTTACGTTTCCTTTCTCTTATTTTCCTTAATGGAAACTAGGAACTAAGATTGTTAGATGCGTTCAAATAGAGCTGTACAAGAAAACAGACTTCCATGAAGGTCATATCCCTTAAAAGGCTAACAGAAATCTTCTTGTTGTTGTTTTCTGGAAATCAGAGTGAGAAAGAGAGAGAGCCTGTATTGTCCTGACATATGCAGCAGACTCTCCTACCCCTGTTCACCAAAAAATGGGCTGCGAGCAAATTCCGTTCTCTAAAGAAGGAAGTCATTAACCAATAATTTCCACCCCCCTCACTTTTTTTTAAACATTTTAAGTCATATGTTTATTCTTTTTTAATATAATTTATTTTATTTTTGGTTGAGATTATATACAACACCAGTTCTACAGTTTTTACATGTACAATTCAGTGACATTCATTACATTCTTCAAGTTGTGTAACTATTCTCACCCTCCTTTTCCAAGTCCTTCCTTCTCATTAACATAAACTCAATGCCCCCTGAGGATCCTGTCTCACCTTCTGAGTTGCAGTTGTCGATTTGATCCCATGTGGATAGTTCTGACAAGAGCACAGTGCTCAGGTGGGCATTCTTCACTACTTAAGCTAAACTGTTGTTTTTTAAAAAAAGACTTCAGGGAATATTTTTGGTTTCAGGTTTAAAGATTATTTTAGGACAATAGTTTCAGGGCTCATCAAACCTCCATGGCTCAGAAAGCCTGGATTCCAGGAAAATTTGAAATTCTCCTCTGATTTTTTTCCCTTTGGATTAGTATTCATCTACAAAATCTTTGATAACAATATTCAGTAATAATAACCAGGCATCATCTAGTTCTTCTGGTCTCATGGCAAAAGAGGGAATTGTTCACGGAGGCAATTAGCCATACATTCCATTTTTTCCTCCTATTCTTATCTCTCCCCCATCTCTTTTCAGATATGTTAGATGAAAGGAGAATAATTAAGAAGAATCTAATACATGACCTAATAACTAAGAGGAGAGGACTCTGGAGTCAGATTCCATTTGTGAGTTTCTTTACTTCTCTGACTATAAATTTCCTAATCTATTCAAGGGATAATAATAATGCCTACTTCATAGTAAAGCTCTGGTAGCATAGTGCCTAAGGCACTTGACTGCTAACCAGAAGGCTGG
>NW_006921592.1:4006360-4020920 GCF_000298275.1 Orycteropus afer afer | reverse complement strand
AGAAAGAAATGTGGAGAATCAGATGGAGAGGGAATAAATGAGCTACAGAAAGAAGGAAGGAAGAAAGGAATGAAGGAAGAAGAGAAGGAAGAAAGGGGTAAGGAGGGAGAGAAGGAAGGGCAGAAAAACGTAGGGCTAGGACCAAAGAGGGGGAGGGATGAGAAGTATAGATATAAGGGAAGGGTTGGAAGAGAAGGAATAAGGAGAACAAAGATGTCACTTTGCAGACTAAGGTGTGTCTAACCCAAGCCATGATATTTTCAATAGCCTCATATGCATGTGAAAACTGGACAATGAATAAAGAAGACCAAAGAAGAATCAATTCATTTGAATTGTGGGGTTGGTGAAGAATATTGAAAACACCATAGACTGTCAGAAGAACAAACAGATCTGTTTTAGAAGAAGTGCAACTGGAATGCTCCTTAGAAGCAAGAATGGCCACATTTCATCTCATGTACTTTTGTTATGTTCTCAGAAGGGACCAGTCCCTAGAGATGGATATCATACTTGGCAAAGTGGAAGGTCATCAGAAAAGGGAAAGACCTTCAAGGAGATGGATTGACATAGTGACTGCAACTATGGGCTCAAGTATAGCAAGGATTGTGAGGAAGGCATAGGACCGGGCAGTGTTTCATTCTTTCATTCTGTTGTACATATATTTTACAGAAAATAATTAAACACAAAGTAACATATGGCTGGTGAAAATTTCAAATAATGCAGAAATTTATAAGTAAAAGCAAAAATCTCTCCTGGCATTTACCCTGAAGCCCACTTTCCAGAGATGACTATGTGCATATATAAGTAAATATGCATATATAAGTAAATATAAATATAAGTATACTTGTAGTAGTTAAGGTTATGTGTCATCTTACATGGGCCAGGTTTTGAGTGGCTAGGCAGCTAAATGTAGTTATTCCTCATGGTAAGATTGCTAATCAGCTCCATGGTGGAATCCACTGGAGCAGCTGAGTAGCTGCCTTAGGGATGTGATCTGCTTCCAATATATAAGGAGCAGCATTGAGAGAGGTCTTGGCAGCTTTTTGGCACACTTGGACCCTGCACATAGCCAAGTCATCGTTCAGCAGCCTGCCATATTGTCTGCTGACCTTGGGACTTTTGATGGACTTGAATCAGTGACCTGCCATGTAGTTTGGTAATATTGGGACTGTGCCTTTTTACTTGCTGACCTTGGGTTTGTCAGCCTCAGCAGCTAGCAGCTGCCTGAGTGAAGGAAGCATCCAGCAAGAGGCATAGCTCAAGCCCAAGGTCAAGGGGCTTTCACCCAGCCGATAGGGCTGGCACTTTGAACTTGGACTTCTAGCCTCCAAACCTGTATGAGAATAAACTCCTGCTTGCTCAAGCCATCCCATTTGTGGCATGTTTTCTGTTAGAGCAGCACGAAGTAACCAAAACAATCCTCATGCATAGTTTTTAAAAAACAGAAATGGGAAAACTATTACACATCATATGAATTTTGTTTTCACTTTAAATGACTATGAGTATTTTCCTATCTTAATTCAATTCTTCATCTTTCACTGCCTTCGGAACTCCTGTCCAGCTTTAAAGAATCAGGCTTTTTTCTGGTATTGCTTCTCCTTCTCTCAATAATTACCTCACTCAACATGTATGACCATGGTGGTTAAAAATGATGGCTCTGGAGTCTAACTACCTGGGTTTGAAGCCTGGTATATTAATTTCCTATTGCTTCTGTGACAAATTACCACAAATTAAGCTTAAAACAGCACACATTTATTGGTCTACTGTACTGGAGATTAAAAGCCTTATAGTCAAGGGTCCATTCCTCCTGGAGGCTCTGGGGGAGGATCTATTCACTGGCCTTTTCCCACTACTAATGACTACCTGCATTCCTTGGCTGGGGGCACCTTCCTCAATCTTCAAGGCCAGCAGCATAGCATCTTCCTGCCTCTCTTTGTCTCTGAGTTCTGCTTCTGTCATCACATCTCCTTCTCTGACTCTGACCCACTCACCTCCTTCTTATAAGGACCTCTTGTTTACACTGGGCCCCACAGATAATTATCTTGGGATAATCTCCCCACCCCCATATAAGAATTTAATCACATCTGCAAAGTTTGTTTTTCAATGTAAAGTAACATATGCATGAGTTTTTGTGATTAGGACATGAGCATCTTTTTGGAGCGAGTGTGCATTTTTCTCTCTACCACATCTGGCAATGCCATCTTTTTAGCAAAATGTATCTCCATCTCAGTATCTGTTAAAAATGGTAGAATGATAGTCCCTACCTCATAAAGTTGCTCTGAGGATTCAATGAGACTATGTACTTATTTATATATCTTCTTTTCCCTACACTAGTCTGCAAGCTCCTTGAAGAAAAGAACAGTATTTTATGAATCTTTATATTCATAGAAGCTAGTATGGGGTCTGAAATATATTAGGTGCTCAATAAATGTTTGTTAAATTGAACTGTCCCACTCAAGAGATTATTATTTAGACAGTAAAAATAGAAGATTTGTATAATATGTAAAACATCATCATATTGTGTTGTCACATTAAGTGACAAAAGTGGAATAAAATATGTGTAGACAATCACAGCTGTTTTTAAAGTGCAGAGCAACTAAGAATTATGTATAAAAATAGGCTTGGAGGAAATACGTCCAAACATTAACAGTGGTGGTCTTGGAGCAGTGATGTGAGTGATTTTTTTTCTCCTATTTTTACTTTCAGATTTTCTTTATAAAGCATACTATTTTTAAGATATAAAAAGATCCCCTTATTTACACACAAGCACACTTCTTGTTCACTAACTGTTACAGTTTAAAGGCAACATTATGCAGTGAGTCAGAACACAGGCTCTGACTTACTATCTGGGTGATAGTTCTGAGTCAGTCATTTAGAGCTGTGTGAACTAAGTCAAGTTGCTGTTGTGGCTGCTGTTGTTGCTGTGTCTGCCCTCATGTTGGCACTTTAGAATGGAGGAGAGAGACAGGACTAATTGAAATAGGAGGAAAAAGATGCTGTGGGGTGTAGTAGGATGATACCCATAGAATGCCCCACACAATTACTGAGTACACAGTAAGAACCCAATCAATGTTAGCTATTCTCACGGTTAATATTACGGAGAGGATAATGCATATTAAAATACCCATGTAAAGAGTTTTAAGGATTCCTCAAAAAGTTAAACACAGAATTACCATATGACCCAGCAATTCCACTCCTAGGTATATACCCAAAAGAATTCAAAGCAAGGACCTAAACAGATGTGTATTCACCAATATTTATTGTGGCACTATTCACAGTAGCCAAAAGGTGGGAACAACTTAAATGTTCATTAACAAATGAATGGATAAGCAAAATGTGGTGTATACATACTGCAAAAATGGCATGGTGGGGGTGCCTGACCTCCTCTAACTTCTGAAGCTGGAGAGAGAATCACCATCAGCGTTAGCAACAGCCCAAAGCTGATTCCTATGAAACAAACACAGGTCAGACATGCCTCCTCCTCTCCAATCTTCTTTTCTTTTTTACCAATTAGGACACCAGCCATGTCCCATGACACTCTCTACTTCTCTGCTGGGTTTGATAATTCATTACATTGAACACACAGAACTCACAGACAAAATTCATGATTATGGTGTTTATTAGAGAAATAATAGGATACAGTTCAGGATCAGGAATAACTCAGGATACAGTTCTTAGGTTAGGACAGCTTCTTGACTGTATCCATAGGCAGGCCTCTGGCTCTCAGCCCTTCTGGCCTGTTGGGCCTCATGGGCTGGAGCAGCCTTGGTCCTGCTCAGTGTTACAAAGCTCTGTATCTCCACCAATAAAAGCCCAGATGCACCCCACTCCACCAATCAGCATTGGCCCTTAGACACTTAGCTCTCTAGCTCCATGTGTAGGCAAGCCCAGTTCTGCCAACAAGTGCCCAGAGATACCCTACTTTACCAGAAAGCCTCCTGCTGAAGGTGCTCAGCTCTCTTGCTCCATGTGTCTGTAAGCCTAGCTCTACCAAATGCCCAGAGGCAAGTCACTCTGCCAGCAAGCCTCCTGTCTGAAGGCACTCAGCTTTCTCATTCCGTAGGCCAGTAAGCTCATTATGCTGTTTCCTGACAATCTCTTGGTTCTGTTGTCTCTGCTGCTGCCATTTGCCACCACTTCTTGCTGTCTTGTACGGTCTCAGGTGAAACAGCTCTCCAGCTCCTGGGCCTAGGAGGTTCCCAGGACAGGGACCCCAGATCCAAAGCACATACTCTACTCTTCTGTTTTGGTGGTAAGGAGATCTCCCTTTTCCACCTGTGGAATGGCTCATTTTAAGCCTAGTGGGATGGTAAAACTGACCAATCCCCTTATTAGGGCTCCATATACTTTATTCATGTGGCCCAACCACCACAAGAGTGTCATGGACCTTATTTGCATTATTAGCAAGATGTCCAATCCCCTTGGTGGGCCACAAGCACTTTGCTTGCATAATCCCATCCAATCATTTGGAGGGAATTACATGGTGAGAAAGGCCATGTAAAAGTGATCTATCATACTGCACATACAATGGAATATTATTCAGCCATGAAAGGAAATGAAGTCCTGGCACATGCAACAATATGGACAAACTTTGAGAACATTATGCTGAGTGAAATAAGCTAATCACAAAAGGACAATATTGTATGATCCCACTTATATAAAATATGTCCAAAAAAAAAAAAACCTCACTGGCATGGAGTTGATTCTGACTCATAGCAACACCCGTTGTATTTCCAAGGCTGTAAATCTTCATGAAAGCAGACTGCACAATCTTTCTTCCATGGAGCATCTGGTGAGTTTGAACCGTTGACATTCTGGTTAGTAGCCAAATGTCTTAACTGTTATACCACAGAGCTCCTTTATATGAAATATGAAATATCTGGAATAGGCAAATACAGAGAGACCAAAATTTCTTGGTAGTTATCATGTGAGGGGGAAGAGTCATTGCTTAAGAGGCATTGAATTGGGAATGGATAATGATAATGGTAGCACAAAATGATAAACGTAATTAATGGTACAGAACTGCACATGTAAAAACTGTTGAAATGGACAATGTTTATATCTTTTACCACAATAAAAAAATTTTTAAAAAATGATAAGGAGATATTTATTTGTTCAGAGAAGGGAAACAGAGAAAAGTGGAAATAAAACCAGCTTTGGCTGATCTCAGGATCTATAAAACTTCATTTTAGTCCCTTTCAGGTAAGGATTTGCCAAACCTGATATTAAAAGAGTGGTTTTCAAACATTCTGTTTTTAACAACGGAAACACCACCTCCATCCTGAACTCTTATGCAGATTCCCTAGACATAAGACAGGTCAAAACAGCTGCTCTGGTGAAAGGCGGAGTCAGGTCTGCGTGCTCTGGGCTCTGCTTCATCCTTACAGATTCTGAGGTTTGTCGGAGCATGCATAATTTGAAAACTGTGGTCCCGTCTCACACTATTTCACAATTTCTAACTTTGCCAACTTCTTCTGGAAAAGGGGACATGGTATCATTGGGATCCTCTTGTGGGTTAAGGGGGCAGCAGAGGGCAGAAGGAGCCTGCTGGAGGAACTGTGCCCAGGCTCCTGAACAACTTGGCAATGAATTTTTGCATGTCTCAAGCCTGTTCCTTAGAAGCCCTGCCTTTATTTGAGCTGGAAATACACAAATAGATTGTCCTCAAATGCTAGTCCCTGTCAGACTTGACTACCCCTTTGTTTACCATTCATCAGCAGGTGGTGGCTGAAACATCCCTTTGATTTCTGTGCCTCAGGAGCTGAGGGCTGAACTGAATAAACATCATATCACTTGGCACTGACTGGCAGGATTCCTGGTAGCCTGGGTCAGGCAAGGTTTAAGGAGGATTAGGTTTAGATTAGAAAAGGAGTTGAGTTATTTTTTTCCCTCTGTGGTCTCTTAAGTGCCTTAGAGTTTTGAAAGAAGAAAGTGGGCTGACAGTCTCAGCTCAGTTGTTCCAGAAATAAAAGTGGTGAACTTAGTGTTCTTTTCTAGAAAATCCAAATGTGTGATTCTTCTGAGTGTGGCTTCTACTGCAAGAGTCATGGATACTTGGGAATTTGCTGAAAGCTTTAAGACCTTTCTCTAGAAAAATGCACACACACACAATTTTAAGAGTCTGCCCAACTAATGAGAAGGAGCCTGCACTCTTTCCATAGGTGAGTCTGGGGGTACCCTACCTGGCTGCAACCACTAGCCATGCTGAATGGACCCAGTTGTCACGGTGCCAGGTTTCCTTGGCAGTCTGGCCACTCAGAGACTCGCCAGGGGCTCCTCAGTTGCTCTTGTTTGTTATACAAAGTCTTGCTCCACTCCCTGGTAACAGCTTGCAAACCAAAATTATTTCATTTCCCAGCAACAAACAGGTTAAAGGGGAGAGGGGGAAAATAAAAGGCGAACACCTTCTGAAAGCACAACTTCTCCTTAAAGTGCCTGAAACATTGTGTTTCACCTTACTGTCTGCCAGCTTTGTCCAGTAATTCTGGGGCTATTGTAAATATTTGTGCCCTCAAATGCAAGAAATTTCCACTGAACATTTCCTCCTTGCTTTTTCTCGTATGTGGGTCTTTCCCTCCACCATTTTAAAAAGAATTAGGAAAACATTTGTTGTACGTATGTGAAATAAACAGATGTTTTCATGCTACCTGACTTATTTGGCAAAAAATACAATGTGACTAAAAGATGAGGGGGGCACAGGTACCAAGGAAGGTGGAGAAAATATTTTGCATTTCAGTGAGGACTGTCTGCCTCTCATCTTTACTCTCTGAATTATGGTGAACACTCATAGGAAAGAGTAACTAAGAGTTCCACCTCTGAAGACAGATAAGGGAGTTCTCATTTACCCACTGAGTGACACTGAGCAAGTTACTTAACTTCTCTGAGCCTTAGTTTTCTTCTGAGATTACAATATTACCTGCAGCATAAGGTGAAAGTGAGTATTCAATGAGAATTTAGGACAAGCTGTTAGCAAACTCTCTGATTTCAAGAGAACATTCTGGAATGTTTTACCTTTAATATTACAAGCAGATTCTTCTCCCTGAGCAGAACACAATTTTTCCTTTAGAAATACCATCTAGCATCTTAAACATAAACATAGCCTCTCTTCAATTTCATCCAAGGAAGCCCACTTAAATATATAAGAAAAATAGCTAATTACGTGGCATTATTTAAGGATTAGTTGAAAGTCAAATTCCAAATAATACTCTTAGCACTGAGGTAAGAGAACTTGGTATGTCCAATACAATCTACTATGTAATAAATGGTTAAAAACCTTGGACTCTGACCTTCACACTAACATCACTGCCATATCGATGGAGAAAACAGAGTATGGGTCTCTAGAAGAGTTAACGATTATTTGAGTATTTTCATGTGCTAGTAGATATACTAAGACACTTGACTGCTAACCAGAAGGCTGGCGGTTCAAACCCACTACCCACTCCTCAGAAGGAAAGTTGGGCAATCTACTTCCGCAGTGATACTGCCTTGGAAACCCAAGGAGGGGTCGCTATGAGTTGGTTCTGACTCAATGGCTCATAACAACAGCAACAGTCCTTTCAATTAGCTTCCCAATAAGTCCCTTCATCTCCATTTTATAATTGGAAACAGAGATACAGTAAAGTCAAGTAAATAGCTCAGTGTCACAGAGCTTGTAATGATCAGAACCAGTAGTAAATCTTGCTGCTTCATCTTTCCAAATTCTTATGACACTGCGTTGTCTCTCTTTATATTTTCTAAAATAATAGTTTTCAGTTGAGACATTTATCCTTGTTCACTTCAACAGGCCTGATAGTCTACCCCAGCAAAAGGCTCAGAGGCAGGCTTAATGCTATCTGGAGCAAACACAGCTTCAGATTTATTTAAAGCAGCCTTCACATTATTTGTAAAGCTCCCGGACAATTTGCTTTTTAACCTCCATGGAGGAGAAAATTATATAAGTACACACATCCTTCAGTGCTCATCAGTAAGCAGGGAGAAGTAACAGTGTCTGCTTCCATCATTCACGATTTGCTACTAAACATAAGAGAGAGAGTTCTTAGAGCGGAATGTGTATTTAAGTGGTGGTGTTTGTAAGAATTTACACCACTTCTTCAGTGAATCCTTTCGATTCTATTGCTTCTGAATAAGTTTTGGATTGAATGAAATTTTTTATGTAATTTTGATTTTTTTTCTGATTATAAAAGTGATATATATCCATTGTAGGCAATTCAGCAAATATAGAAGAAGATTTAAAAAAGCCATTTTTTAAAACAGAGCCAAATTGCTTAGTGTTGGATCTGGGCCCAGAGTCAAACCTGTTTTGGGTTTGAACAATACCAATGCAGTTATTTTTGTGATGAATTAGAAAGGAAAACCTTTTGATTTCAGGGAAATTTTAAGGTATTTCACCACAAGTCATTTTAAAGCAGTTGTGTTAAAGAGGAATTTTTCCCTGCCCCTAATTGTTACTGGCAAGTTTCTAGACAAATGTTGAATGGGGAAAGTAAGCTTATGACATCCCCCAAATGTTTTGTATTATATGGAAAACTGGATCCTTGCCTTATTTTAAAGGATCTGGAATCAAAATAACCTGGAATCTTGAGTTTTCAAAGCTGTGGTTCAACAAAACTTAACTAGAAATGTGATTTTGCTCTCCTCCATTTCTTCCCATTTTCCTTCCTATTTATAAAAGATTAAAATATCATACCTAAGAGATGCACACCTTCCCTGATTTTAAAACATGCAGTACCCTTTGTTTTGCTTAAACAACTGCCTCTCAGTCTATGTACATGTTCTGCATGAGCACAATTAAGTGTTCTGGAAAGGGTATGTGTCAGGGTAGTATTCTTTCATCATACTTATTCAACCTGTGTGCTGAGAAAATAATACGAGAAGCTGGACTATATGAAGAAGAGCATGGCATCAATATTGAGGAAAATTCCTTAACAACCCACAATATGCCGATGACACAACATTGCTTGCTGAAAGCAAAGACGACTTGAAGTACTTACTGATGAAGATCAAAGGCTGTAGACTTCAGTGTGGATTACACCTCAACATAAAGAAAACAAAAATCCTCACAACTGGACCAAAAAAGTAATAGCATGAAATAAATGGAGAAAATATTGAATATTAAATATTGAATAGTAAATAAATATTGAATCTTAAATAAATGGAGAAAAGATTGAAGTTATCAAGGATTTCACTTAACTTGAATTTACCATCAATTCCCATGTAAGCAGCAGTCAAGAAATCAAATGATCACTGGGCAAATGTGCTGCAAAAGATCCCTTTAACGTGTTAAAGGGTAAAGATGTCACTTTGAGGGGTAAGGTGCACCTGACCCAAGCCATGGTACTTTCAATTGTCTAATATGAAAACGAGGGAGCTCTTATAGCAAAGTGCCTAAGGCACTTGACTGCTAACCAAAAGGCTGGAGGTTTAAACCCACCAGCCACTCCTCGGAAGGAAGACTGGGCAATCTGCTACCGCAGAGAGACTGCCTCAGAAATCCAAGGAGAGTTCGCTATGAGATGGATGCCACTTGATGGCAGTAAGTTTGGTTTGGTTTGAATATGAAAATGAAAGCTGCAAAATGAATAAGGAAGACAGAAGAAAAAATTGATGCATTTGAGCTATGGTGTTGACAAAGAATATTGAATATACCATGGACTGCCGGAAGAACTAACAAATCTTTCCTGGAAGAAGTACAGCCAGAATGCTCCTTAGGAACAAGGATGACAAGACTTTGTCTCACATACTTTGGGCAAAGGATCAGGAGAGACCAGTCCTCGGAGAAGGATACCATGCTTGGTAAAGTAGAGAGTCAGTGAAAAGGGGTAAGACCCTTCATTAGACGGATTGACACAGTGGTGGCAATAATGGGCCCAAGCATAGCAACAATTGTGAGGAGCATGCAGGACTGGCAGTGCTTAGTTCTGTTGTACGTATAGTTGCTACAAGTGGGAACTGACTCCATGACACCTACAACATTTAAAAGAAGAAAATTATAAAAATGAAGTTTTCCATAATCACATTTAGACATACACTGTACTTAATAGTTGTTTCTTATCTGAATGTGATTCAAAGAATAAGTTACACCACCTCCCCCTTTTATAGTTCTTTCTCCCTATCCTGGCCATCAAATGTTATAAATCTATTTAAAAATTCATTTTCATCACTGATCATATATGAGAAGGAGCCCTGATGCCACACTGGTCAAAGTGCTCAGCTTTAAGAAACGGTTGGCAGTTTGAACTCACCAGCTGCTCCATGGGAGAAAGATGAGGCAGTCTGCTTCCATAAAGATTTAAAGCCTTGGAAACCTTATCAAACAGTTCTACTCTGTCCTATAGGGTCACGATGAGTTGGAATCAACTCAATGGTAGTGAGGTTTGGTTTGGGGCTACATATGAACATGTAATAGTAGTTAAGGATGACATAGCTTAATCTCCCATGTCCATAAATCAACTGTGCTGAATTGACATTATGTGTTTGGAACGTCTCCAGTTTCATATTAAAAAAAAAAAAAAAATTAGGCTCACTGGAATCTCATTTTCTTTGTTTCTTTTAGTTCCAAAGACAGATTAGTTAGGAGCTGATTTCATTTTAAACAACATCATTTTCCATGTTGTTTGAAGGCCTAGGTCCTGTAAAGCAATTAGTGTTTTTGCATTTACAATCCACAATTTGAGAGACATTAATTGCTTGGGTAATCACTTATTTATATAATATTTATTTACTTGCTTATCTCTGCACTTCATCTGAGAACCTCAATATGATTCATAAATATTAACATATTGTAATTAGGTTTCATTGCAACAAAAATAGGAAGTACAGTTATTCACAGTTTAAAATCATTATTAGCTTTGTTGCGAGACAAGAAAGCTGACATTTAGATTTGTGGCTGTGGCTTATTCCTAACCCATTGTTAAATCGTTCTTTTTGTGCCAGCAATTTGCTATCAAATATTGAAAGAAGTCTGAATGATATTTTAGCATTGCCGAGTGATGCCAAAGAACCTCATGTAAGTTTACTTTAAGATTTCCAGTATTTTGCCTCTAAGATATCAGGAACATCTTGAATCAAATATGTGAGATTGTATTCTTTGAGCTCTCTAAATAATTGATATCAAACGTGCTGGAGTGACCTTTGGGAATCAACCAAGCAACCAACCAACCAAAAAGTCAAATCGTTACAAATACAGCATTCACCAGGATGAAATTCAGCAAACAAACAAGCAAACGTTATTATGATAGCTAGTTGGTCTGTCTAGCCTTGTGACCTTTGCCTTTGCCTTTCCTCTAAATGTTTTGAACGTTTCTGGCCTTTTCCTCAAAACCGCAGATCTCTGACCTGTGTTATTTACTTTTATCCTCATTGTTATTGTTGCTTTTTAACAAATTCTTTTAGGGTAGTGGAGCTCTGTGCTGTAACTTATGATTTATAATCTCTTGTCTCCCATTTATAACATTCTGCTTCTTCACAACATGGCTTATTGCTGATCTTGTTTTTAACATTTGGACATAATGCTTTTATATTTCAAAGTTGACCTTTAACCTTTACTGTAGGTTTTGTTAGTTAATCTTAGGCAATGGATCTGGAGAGCCACAGGTGAGAGTGGCTAAAGAAGATCCCAGAAATGTCGTAGTGTTGCTGTGATCCAACATGAGGGGTGTGAACGCTGATGCAGAGGACTGCTCAGAACAGGCACTAGTTTGGGCTGTAAATCTGAGTCACTCTCTGATTTAGTAATACTCCACTGGTGCCTCTGAGTCTAGGAAAAGATCATCTCGGAACTTTATAGTGAATAACAATGCCTGCTTTTCCAAAGGAATAAAGAAAGATGGAAAGCCCCCTTATCTACTTTTAATTGTACGTTTTTCCTAGCCCTATGGTAGTATAATAGATAAGTACCTAGACAGCCTCAATATGCCAATAATATTAGTCATGTTCTCATTAGTGTGTTTAAATGTTGATCGCTTTATGACATTCTAGCTAGTTTGGGTTTGCAAACGTATAAAATAAATGTGCCACCATAAAGAAATACTTAGATGGTCTTCTCAGGGCTCCTTCAATTTAACTACATTTAAATTAATATTCAAAGGAGTAATTACATTATAAAATTGCAGTTTCCTAAAAGACTTTTAAGTCCAGACTCCTATTATCCTGTAAGGTGACAATTAATTGTCTCACGAAGAGCTTAGGCTCAGTAATTTTCAGGACAGCTCATTTTATTAGATGCTTGGTGGTCCATCTTTACATTGAATGACACATTTTCTATAATAGCTTCCTAAAAATTAATTAAACTTTCTATTGAAGTAAAGTAAAACTGATTTTATTATTATTATCAAGCATTTCTCAGTGGGAACAGAGAAAAATGACTATCTTTCTTTCTTCTTTTGTTCCTTTGTTTGCTCCTTACTTTCTAGTTTACAGTCTGATGGCATAGTGCTTAAGGCATTTTGACTGATAACCAGAAGGCTGGTGGTCCAAACCCACCAGCCAGTCCTCGGAAGGAAGATTGGGCAATCTACTTCCGTAGTGATACTGCCTCAGAAACCAAAGAAGGGGTTGCTATGAGTCAGATCTGACTCGATGGCAGTGAGTTAATGTGAAGAGTGGACATAATATGGCTAACAAGGCCAGTATTCTATTACAAAAGCTTAACTCTTAATTCCACCTGTTTGGAGATCCTCCCAAGGTCTATAAGATAAGACCCACAGGAGAATATCTTATGGAAAAACACAGGCTTTGGATTTATATACATGTTTATCTGAACCCTATCTCTTCCATTTGATTACTGTGTGACCTTGGACAAGTGAACCTCTCTGAATTAGTTTTAGCGTCTGTAAAATAGATAAAACAATAGCTAACCAGTAGAATAGTGATGAGTATGAAATTAGATAAGAAATGTAAGTAAGGTGCCTAAGAAGAATGCATTCACCTGGCAGACTCTATACATGAACCTAAGATTATCTCAAACAATTTAACAATTTCTTTTTAAATTAAATCTCCCTCTGCCATTATTTTCTCAAGTAGCTTATGGAAAATAGTAAGCTTTTCTTCATATAACAAATAGTCTTGACTTTCAAAAAGAAAGTTGCCATTCTTCTCTGTACCATCAAAAATTATTTCTTATTCATCTCAATTTTACAGCTAAAGAAATATACAATCATTGAAACAGATGAAGAGAAATTAAAAAAAAAAAACAAAACAGCCCTTTCTTGGGATGGCAACAATTGATAATGAGATTTTCAAAGAGGAATAGTATTATAAAGAGAATGAATTAGGAAACTGAACTGCAAAAGACCCAGAAAGACAGGATGAAGTGATATGGAGACAGCATCTGGAAAACGTAAGCTATAGTTTAGGCAAGGTGTTCTGATGTCTCGGCAAAATGGAAGGTGCTGCTGGAGCAACTCCTGGGAATCACTTAACCTTAGAGGAATTGTGGAGGGAAAAATCCAGTCAGGAGTGCCTAAGAAGATAAGTTCAAAGGAAGCACTGAGGGAAAAAAAAAAAAAAAAGGGATTAAAGCTCTCAAAGGCAGGGGAACCAGAATAATAATGAGGCTTTACCATTTCACAAAGGCCTTGTATGTGTGTCATCTCCGCTTCTCAGGGGAGCCGAGAAGCAGGAACTTCAGCATCTTCACTATTTTATAGACGTGGAGTTGAAGCTCAGATACAGTTAAGTGACTTGCGCAAAGTTACACAGCTAGTAAAGGATGAGTCCAGGACTTGAACATAGATTTTTCAATTCTAAGTCCATTATAACCTGCCCTGGAGGAATGTCAGAGGCCTGGTTGCACAGTAGTTAATGCACTCAGCTGCTAACTGAAAGGTTGATGGTTCAAACCCAACAGCCACTCTATGGGAGAACTATGTGACAGTCTCCTTCTATAAAGATTACAGCCTTGTAAACGCTATAGACCAGATCTACTCTGTCCTGTGGAGTCTGAGTTGGAATCAACTACATGACAAGGAATTTGGAGGAACATTAAATGTGGTTGTGTCAGACACACTTCATCAGGTTGTGTCTGATGAATTTGATTAGTGCCATTTTAGGTAAAAAGTGAAACAGATTTCTGCTTTAATTATTTCCACCTGAGTGAGTTAGGGACTGTTTAGGAGTCTTATCTACAGACCCTACTTCTGGTTATTACATTGCTAAATGTCTCCTATGTCAATATACTAAATTCTAAGGGATACTGTTCTAGAAGAGACTCCAGGCAAATACACAAGCTTTAACACTAGCTAGGACTTGACTCTAAGCCCATACTGGGTTACCAGCTCTGGTGACCTGAGCTAGGCTATTTCTTCATCTCTAGTTGAAGACGGATTAACACACAGGCAAACCAAAGATAACAGGCTTGCTTATTACACTCAAAATCACATGGGCATTTGTTGATAATCTTGTAGCATATTATAAAATAAAATTTACTGAGATATATTAACTCTTAACAATAAACCACACAAACCTTAAGTGTACAGCTGGATGCTATTTTACACATGTGTACACCCATGTAACCACTATCCAGATCAAGATATAGAACATTTCGGATATCTAAAGACCACACTTT
>NW_006921592.1:4004697-4005960 GCF_000298275.1 Orycteropus afer afer | reverse complement strand
CAGTCTCAGTCAATGAAATGTAATGAGACTTTTGCTGAAATTTCTGGGACAGAAGCAGGCACACTCTTTCCATTGGTCCTGAATGTTAAAAGATATGAAGAGTAACTGCAATCATCTTGGAACAATGAGCAAAAGATGGTCTGAGGAAGGAGCCAGTGTCAGACAGAACAGAGCCAAGAGACTGAGAGAAGGAAAGCTGATCTGCTGAGGCGACAGAGCTCCCATATCCATCCACGCCCGACACAAGATCTGTCCCTCAACTTTCAAATTACAAGACTTCATAAATTCTCCCTTTTGAATAATCTGTTTGAGTTGGGTGATGTGTCATTTGCAATCAAAATGACTTAACTGATAATTGTTTGATATGGCTACATTATTCCATTTAAGAGAATGAGAGAGATTTGATTTTTCTCCTCAAAGAACAGGCAGAAAAGGAGGAGTAAACGAAGAAAGCCTGGAGCCAGAGTTGTTGAAGAAAAGGATGAGAGAGACAAGGGTGACAAATATTGTTTTGTTTTGTGTGTGTCTGATCTTTTATACTGCATAAAATAACTTTTATCTTCCAAAACGCTAGGAAAGTTTGCTGTGGATAAGCACGCCTTGTGGGAATGTGTGTGTGTGCGAGAGAGACAGAGACAGAGATAGTTGAGGAAAAAGGCTGGGTTCAACAGTATGTTGACATGGAGCAGAACAAGGAAAGCAAGAGGAGATGAAAGGTTGATCCCTAAACTCAACAAATTTTTAGCAGAATAGGAGCTGGGAGCCAGAGCTGACTGCGAGAGGGCAAGCCCTCTGTCAGTTCATAGAGTTGTTCTGGAACTCCCTGGACTTTCCTCAAGTCCTGGGATGGGAGTTTGAGCCTATCTGCTCTGGATCTCAAGGAACAAGGTGACTCCGATTGACTATAGCTTACATTATTTCTAAGTCAATTTAATTTGACAGTAACATTACTTACTAGTAAGGAGTTTTCTTAACCATTTCTAACTTTGGATTGGTTAAACAGGAAACCAAAAGGCAAACAAATAAAAATCTTTGTGCACAGTGAAAATCAGATTATGGCAATTGACTCCTTCTCCTCTAAAATGTCTTAAAAACAAGGACATTCAAAATCAACAAACTCTCTCACTTTACAGCTTTACGAGAAGTCAGCTTTCCCACTCCCAAACATACCCAAAAGCAAAACAACAAAAAAATGCTTGCACTTATCAGTGTTTAAAGTAATTTCCTGTTCTTAATGCTAGATTCTCACTTACTTATCTCAGT
>NW_006921592.1:3997503-4003232 GCF_000298275.1 Orycteropus afer afer | reverse complement strand
CTGTTTAAGGTTTTAAAATGCAATTATTCTGGTGATGCCCTAAACATAATAATACTCCTCCTGGTTCTTTTGGGGTATGGAGGTGACTCTCCTGGACAGGATCTCATTAAGCAGTCAGCCTGTCCATATTCAATCAACTTATTAACCGATCTGAGCCCCACAGATCGGATGGCACTGCACAATGGAAGGCTGCAAGGGTGAAATCAAACACACCAATGATCATGAGGATGACACAGGACCGGACTACATTTCATTCTCTTATAAATAAAATTGCTAAAAGTTAGGACCAACTTGACAGGAACTAATAACAACATTACTATAATAATATTATTGTATATTAATAATTATTATCATGTTTGTACCTCTTAGCATGGGTTCATTGATTGTGGAAAAGTACTTCAGAAATATTCTGAGATAAAGCAATAAAGTTGTGGAGGGTTTCAATATGGGTGCTAGGTAAGCCATCTGCATATGAATTGTTTCCAATTAAGTAATGACATATACGAGAAGAGTTACTCAGGGATGTTAATTAAGAACCAAGTGATAGGATTTAATAGGATAATTGGGGCATGGAGGTGGTCTTATTTTATTTTCAAGTTATTTTGGTGCCCTTTTAGTTTAAACATAACCTAAATATACACTTGGGTACTAGACCCCACTTGAGTTTCCTACCCTTAGCTGAGTTCTCAG
The DNA here is from genome assembly GCF_000298275.1 of Orycteropus afer afer. Lineage (NCBI taxonomy): Eukaryota > Metazoa > Chordata > Mammalia > Tubulidentata > Orycteropodidae > Orycteropus > Orycteropus afer. The sequence continues at coordinate 4,002,542 of NW_006921592.1, read as the reverse complement.
TCCTTCTACCTTAAATCCTAAATGTTGCAGATAAAAATCAATTCACTGGAGCAGGTATCACTTCATAATTATCATCATCACATTTGGCACCATCAGAGAAAACATATTTGACAAGAATGTTGAATATGCCATGGACTGCCAGAAGAATGAACAAAGGTGTCTTGGAAGAAGTATAACTGGGATGTTCCTTGGAAGTGAGGATGGCCAGACTTGGTCTCACTAACTTTGGTGTGTTACCAGGAATAACTGGTCCCTGAAGGACACCATGCTTGGTAAACTAGAAGGTCAGCAAAAAAGAGGAGGACCCTCAACAAGATGGATTGAAACAACTCATTTTAGGCTGCAACAATGGTCTTAAGCACAGCAATGATTGTGAGGATAGTGCAAAACTAAGCAGTGTTTTGTTCTGTTACACATAGAGGTGTTATGCATCAGAACAACTTGACAGAACCTAACAACAGCAACAACATGGCTATATTATCAGGAAAGATCAATTGCTAGAAAAGGATATATTATTTGGTCAGCCAAAAAAAAAAAAAAACCCAAAGGAAACCCTCAATGAGATCAACTGACACAATAGCCACAACAATGGATTGAAACACACCAGTAGTCATGAAGATGGTGCCAGACTGGACAGCGTTTCATTCTATTGTACATAAGGTCATTATGAGTCACAACCAACTAGATAGCAGCTAACAACATGTGTTAGGCCCTGGTCTGAGTGTTTTCCATATCTTATTAAGTCACTTAGAACTTTGAGTGTATGGGGCACCAAATGGTTGACAATGCTGCTGTGGAAAGGTAGCTGAGATGCTGCTCAATCACTAATATTTAAAACTAAATCATTTGCTGTAAATACAGAGAGCAAGTAACCAAACTTACAAGATACCCTGAGTTCAGACGTCTTAGCAACCAGTTCTGACTCTGCAACATATTTTTAAGTATATTATTCATCCCCAGGTAGGGACACAGGGCAGGCAAGTAAGATCTTTCTTTGCTCTCAACAAAAAGAAAAACATAAAATTAACTTCCAGGAACCTGAAGATCTTGACCTATCAATGATTCCTAACAATAAATTGCTCCAGTGCTGAGTGTTATCCATGGAAAAAAAAAAAAAACCCTCCTTTTTTTGTTTTTGATAGGACAGTCTTGACTGCTAACCAGAAGGCTGGCAGTTCAAACCCACCAGCCACTCCTCAGAAGGAAGGTTGGACAATCTACTTCCATCGTGATACCGCCTCAGAAACCCAAGGAAGGGTGGCTATGAGTCGGGTGTGACTCAATGGCACATAACAACAACAGGACAATCTGCAGTCAAGAAGCCTTGGTGACACAGTGATTAACCACTTGACTACTAACCAAAAGGCTGGTGGTTCAAACCCACCCGGCAGCTCTATAGGAAAAAGACCTGGTGATCTGCTTCCGTAAAGATTACAGCCAAGAAAACCCTATGGAAGAGTCTACTCAGTCACATGGATTTGCTGTGAGTTGGAATTGACTCAGCAGCACCAAAAAACATCTGCAGCCACTCAAGGAATGTAGAAATAACAGTGCATCACTGATTTCACAGGCATGGCTGAAACTACCCTGTCATAGAATGATGGGGACAGAACTCTTCACATTCTTGCTCAGATAATTATTAACATAATGGTCCCAATGACATTATAAAGTTATTCACCTCACAAATACTTGGTATTGTGCAGCAGTAGCAAATAAAATAATACAGGAGAGAGTTGGGGCTAGTTACTGTGCTGATTCAGTTCATAATTACTTAAAAAATGAGAAATATAAGATGCTCTTAATTGGAAACTTTCTCATCATGAGCGAAATATGTCTTGCCGTATTTTTTTAAGAACTACCACGGAGCTTGCAGAGAGCTTAGGGGACAGCTCTATGCAAAGTTAATCATAGCCTGCTCAGTTGATTATAGTATGCATTCCGTTTGCTTGTCACGTGAGCAGAGAGAGCTTCAACTGCATGACATAAAAGGACTGGACATACCAGGGAATTATGTATTGTGTTATTTGTTAAACTTTCAAAACAAGACCAATGCTTAATGCTAAAAACCTGTAATCAGCATTGGATTGTTCAGCCTCAAAGCTGTGTTTATAACAATAGCAGCTAGTAGGATGAAGGTATCTTCTATTTGCAAATTAAGCAGAACATATAGCGTAATTGAAAGCCTTGTAAAAATTTCTCCAGATGGAGTTAGACATTAATAATAACTTGATTAGTTTATTGAAAAACTGAAAAAAATGTTTACTGAAATTATTCTACTACAAGAATCCTCTTTTCGTAGGAACATTGGGGAAATATGAACACAAAGTATCCCACCTTAATTTATTATATTCTGCATACTAATTGACCCAAGAAATTCTTACAAATATACGTAAATAACATCTAAGAAAAATAAGACTAGTAATTGTAATAAACCAGAGTGGAATGAAAAATACTTTCCTTTTTTTCTTCATCAAAATCTGAATAGATCGCTCAGGAATTTGTGTATTTTATATAGTAAAGAGTACTAATGTGTTGTTTTCTGTATGTTGTTGTTGTTGTGTTATGTGCTGTTGAGTCAGACCCGACTCATAGAGATGCTTCCTTGGGTTTCCGAGGTGGTATCACTACGGAAGTAGATTGTCCAACCTTCCTTCCCAGGAGTGGCTGGTGGATTTGAACTGCCAGCCTTCTGGTTGGCAGTCAAATGCCTCAGGCACTATGAGCTTGGGATGTATTCGTTTCAGGAAGATAATCTTGGCCTATATATGGTGAGCTATAGACAGATTACAAATTACTCGAAAGATAGGCTACAACAATAGTAAATACAGGCAGAGCTATCACAAATCTTGAAAAACAAATAGAATTTGTTCAGGCTGCTGATGTTTGGGAACTGTCTTGAGAGCTTGTCTGTTATCTAAATTATGGTGAAAATAAATATCTACTGAAACAAATACTGTAATACAAAAGTGCACTCTCCAGCCTCACCAAGAAAAACAAATAAGGTACCTGCAAACTCTAAGGACATCTTGTGTTCCCTGTTCATAACCTTACTTGTTTTTCTTCAGTTCAATCTTTACTTCCTCTTAAGTTCCATTTCATTTGATTAAATAAAACAGAAAAGAAATTAGAAAAAGTTCAAAATGCTTTGACAAATTTAGATCATTGAAGTCTATGGATTTTTCCTTCTCATTAGAGCCTTGAATTAATTAATCCATTCATATATTCATTGGTTCAACAAATGTACATTGAAAGCCCATGCAGTCTAACCCCTGTTGGGCCTTGGGTAATATAACAATGACTAAAACATAGTCTCTGATGTTGAGAAGTGTAGAGAACTCCTCTTTGCTTGATAACCCTCTGTACTGATAATACTTGCCTCCCCGGTCCAATTTCCTCATCTCATGTTTCCTCAATATGTACAAACCCTGGAATCAATCTATACATCGTTTTGCTTCTTCAGATTCTCCTCTACATCATTTTAATAAAATCATTTTATGGTATTGAGCTGCAGTTGTTTAGCCATATTTATTGTCAAATGCTTTAAACAAAAGAACCTTCCTTTGCTAGCATACATTTTATATTATCTCAAAGGGAATTGTAGTGGATACATAAATGAAGAATAAATTTTCCTAGAGTCATCAGAGCAATGTGGGTCTTGCCAGTCCCATTAATCACTTAGTGATGTGTGTGCTTAAAATATGTCACTGTTCACAGTGTGAGAGGATATGGGCAGTATCAGATAGTGCATAAACAGGGAAGTTGTAAAGACTTGGATTTGAATTCAGGCTCCATCACTTAGGAGCTGTGTGATCTCAGGCAAGTTACTAACTTCTCTGAGCCTTGGTTTCCTACTCTGTAAAATATGCTTGCCTCAAACTCATATGGTGAGAGTGTGGTTGTAACCCAAGTTGCCCCAGTCTTCACTGCATGGAGGCATGAAATCGATCTCTTAGGGATAGTAACCCATTCATCTACATGATGTAAGACCTCAACTCAATATGAATTCCCTCTCAACCCCAAGAATGTCAGGTTGTTCTCAGAAAGTGTCTTCCAGGTGCTCATTGTTTTCAAGTTCTTCCACTGTTCAGGAAACCACTGGAGAGGGCCCTGCCTCACCACCACTCCTGCCTGAGCCCTTGGCAAGGATGCGAATGTTTCTGCCAAGGGTGCACAGTGCTGAGGTTGCCCAAGCCATGCAGCTATCTTTGCAACCTGCTGTATAGTATTCAAAGAGCCTAGAACCGAATGCTATACTCTGCCCTCTACTGCAGTCTCTCAACATCAATCACCAAGCCATTCCTTCCTATTCCCACTCTAGGTTCAGCCAAAACATTCATGCCAGGCAACCCTCCCTGCTAGGCTATTCACATGCTTAGACAAACGTGGAATCCAACATCAGTAGAGGGTGGGGTTCTTCTACATAGAAACCCTTATACTTTGCCAATGTATTTCTTCAACGGGAAACTTGAAGAGGACAATGCTATTATTTCCTGAAACTGCTCTTTTTCCCATTTGTCATCCTTAAAGGTCAGGATGGAAGCTCAGCAAGTGGGTTGTCTGGGCATAAGTCCTGTTCTGTGACCTTAGATTAGTACTTCATTTTTTTAAGCTTCAGTTTTTTTCCACCTTTACAACAAGTATAACAATAGTTCTTACCTCCTATGACTGTAATAAGAGTTACTTCAATAATACATGTAAAGGGTTTATCACCACACATGGTACATTATGATTGTCATCATATCTTCTGGCCTTCTCTGAATGCTTATTCTTCTAAGTATTTCTTTAAGGTATTATCTCATTTAGTTCTCAAATAATCTCGTGAGCTAGACACAATTTTTTTTTTTTAAATTGTGATTTGGGTGAAGATTTACAGAGCAAATTCACTTCCCATACAGCACTTCACATATACTTTGTCTCATGTCATTGACCACAGTTTACCACAATGCTACAGCTCCCCTCCCACTTCCTCCCCATAGTTACCTCTTCCCAGTGTCCGTCCCTGCATGCACTCCTGCCCCCTGAGCTGCCTCCCTGTGCAT
>NW_006921592.1:3985823-3987393 GCF_000298275.1 Orycteropus afer afer | reverse complement strand
GCCCCTGAGGAAACTCTCTTTCAACTGATTGGCTGTTCATAGCACATCTCATCATGGAGGTGACAAGATTATATCAGATCTCATCATGGGGGGTGACCATCATAACTGTGAAACCTCTGAGAATCATGGCCCAGCCAAGCTGACACAACCTTAACTATCACACACAGATACATTCAAAGCAAGACTACTCTTCCAAAGCTCCACAACCGCTTTCACTTCAGAGCATATTTAGAAAATGGCTATATTTCAAAACTTATTTGTGATTTTCACATGCACAATTGAGTGACATTAATTACACTCATCACGTTGTAGAATTATCATCACTACCCATTTCCAAATTTTTCCATCCCCCTTAACAGAAGCAATGGCATAAAAATGGCACTATTTATATGGTACATTGAGGGAAATCAATGAAGTTTCTAGAAGTTAAAAGCCACCAGCCATGGAGCTCCAGCTACCTCAGGCATTACCAGCTGCCAATCTAAACAGTTTAAAAACATTTGGAGAGAATAGAAATGCACCATAATTATAACATGAAAGAACATAAAAACAGAAAGTTACATTTTACCAATGCAAGCAGAGATATTGTGTGATTAATTTTACATTACCCCAATGATGAAGCTAGTCAAAAGTTTTAAAAATGAGACAAGAAAAAGAAAGTCATCAATGATGGATGGAAACGAATTAAGATTTAATGGTTTTGAGTTTAAACACTCTACCAGCAAAAGTCAAACAATAACACTGACAATAAAAAGCACAAGTTTATTAGGTGGCACAGAGAATGCTGGGAATTGGGTTTTATTGATTAAATGTGTTGTTAACCCAGTCCAGCCAAAAGAGCAAGGTACCACATGCCTTGTAGCACATTTCGGGTGGCAGCACAGCATCTCCTGCCTCCAAGGCGGTATGACAGAGACCATTTTATGCATTTTTCATGATTAGAAAATGAAAGGGGACACTAGGATACAGCAGAATCACTTTTAGATGTAGGCAAAGGGGGCCCTGCTGTGGAATCCATAATTTAGGGAGTTTTCTAGCTTTCCCCACCTTCTTATAGGTTGGGAAATTCATGGAGTCAAGAGAATGTGCCCACCTAGAATCCAGCAACACTCACCATCCCCTATCTTGACCAAATGGCCTGAAGCCATTTCCTGGACTCTGGGGATCTCGTCCCCAAGTCCATCTCTGGCGGGTAGACTACATCACTGATGTGCCAAGCCCCAGCCAGAGGGTAACCAATGACCTGTGGTTTGTGTGGTATGGATAGAGCACAGATGGGCAGGCTGGGTGAGAATAAGGCATGAGTCAGGGCAGAGCCATGGGTGGGAAGAGAGGTCCGGTGGGAAAGGCCTGCCAACGTGGAACTCTGGGGAGTATGAAGATTCTAAGTGCAAATCTGGCCTCCTGGGTCATTATAAAGATATATTTGTTGAGGTATATAATTTAACAGCTTGTTTGCTTGATTTATTTTTAAATCTCTTTTAAAATATCAAGACATGTTACCATATGTGGGTTTTCTTTGTGCTCTTGCCCCAAGCCCTCCTTCAAATGTTTGTGGTGGGCACAGGAT
>NW_006921592.1:3964908-3985116 GCF_000298275.1 Orycteropus afer afer | reverse complement strand
ATGTATATATACACACAATATATATATAAATATATATATATTATATATGTAAATATTTTAGAATGCACAAGAGTTTGATAGAAAAATAAATATATATACATTGATACATAAAAATTTTTAATGAATTTTTATATATTTATTGTTGTTATGTGCCGTCTAGTAGAATATATATTAAGGGAGAATATATATAATATGAATATTCTACATAATACTATATATAGAATATATACAGAGTCTCTGGGTAGTGCGAATAGTTAACTCACTTACCTGCCATATATAGATATAGAAATGGATATGGAGATAGATGACATAGATTCTTAGTTCCACCTCCCCTTAACCCAGGGCCAGAAAATCTGTGGTATGAAGTGGGCCCATGAGTGCTGTGTGTGTCGTTAACATCATGTCTTCCTGTTTTCTTCCTTCTTTCATTCTCTTCCTCATGGTCTTCCGCATTTCTCCCTTGCACAGGCTGGAAGACTGGCCCATGCCCACCTTGACCATTGCTTAGGTGATCACAGACAGGTGCACAAAGGTAAACCACTCATTATTATGAAACCATAAATTGCTTACCTAAAAGCACAGTCACCCTTGGTCGTTGAATGTTCAGCTCTACCTGACTTATAAACTAGGTCTCTTCTCCTAGAGCTGTACCATTCTAACCTTTTGGAGTGAGATTTTCTCAATATTTGATCTTCATGGATGATTGGTGTTCTTTCTTGCTTTCAGATCTATATCTGCTACCTCATATTGATATCTCTTACTTTAAGTAGACATTATAGCAGAATAAATGTTAAAAGTTCTTACTGTAAACAAAGTGTTCATTTTAAAGTATATGGAAGAAATTTCCATTCCTATCTTTCTTATAGCATAGGACAGGGATGAAGGTACATCAAAATGTAAACATTGGTGCACCAATGGTGTTAACTATTGATTTAATCGAACTTCAGACCCTAGTATTCAAGAATTTAAACAAACTTAAAAGAGGTGATAATCTAAAGTTTGCTTATGCCTGCTTAATAACTATAATCAATATCTTGACAGTCTGCCTCTGAGCATGTCTTAGAGGCATCTAAAACATCAAAGTTAGGCAGCATTTTCCCTTTCTAAAGAGAAGGAAAAGAAGTGGGCTCTGGGCAAATTCTTGAGATCTGAATACAGAAAATGTGAGTTGGAATTTTTCCTTAGCTGTGCAACTTTGATTTCTTACTATGTCTGTATCTTTGTTTCTTTACTTGCAAAATGGATATAGTATCTATGGATGGGATTGCTGAGTATCTCAAAGGAGATTATGTATGAAAAAATATTTTGCAAACTGAAATGGACTGAAAAAATACTAGCTATTATTACTAAATTCCCATACCAAGGCCATCTGGTATAAAAACACAAACCAAACCCATGCTATAAAGTTGATTCTGACTCATAACGACCCTGTAAGACAGAATAGAACTGTGCCATGGGGTTTCCAAGGCTGTAAATCTTTATGGAATCAGACTGCCTCATCTTTCTCCTGTGGAACAGCTCCTGTGGAACTGCTCATGAGTTTGAACTGCCAACTTTTCAGTCAGTAGCTGAATGCTTTAACCACCAGTTGTTGTTATTGTTATGTGTCGTCGAGTCAGACCCGATTCATAGAGACCCCTCCTTGGGTTTCTGAGGTGGTATCACTGGAAGTAGATTGCCCAACCTTCTTTCCTAGGAGTGGCTGTGGTGGGTTTGAACCGCCAGTCTTCTGATAAGCAGTCAAATGCCACCAGAGCCCCTTCATTTGGTGTTAAGTGTCTGTGAAAATACAATAGAAAATAGCTTTCGGGTCGGGGGGGATGGGAAGAGAGAGAGAGAGAAAGAAAGACAAACATGCAGACTAAACCAAAAGTCACTTTAAGTATTTAATATCCACCATTAGACTCTCTGTTGTCTGCAGTGGGTGCCAGATAAATTAGTATTGACTGTGGAAGAAACTGACTTCTTAATAAAATCTACTCTAATAGTGAAATGAAATTTTAAAAAGAAATCAATAGTTTTGTTTCAGGAGCTAGAAATGTCCTTATCAATCTTAAGTAACTATGCAAGTGGAGAGTATTTAAGTTTCCCTAAAGTATTTGTATATCTTATTAAGTGAGCAAACAAAAACCCCACGAATTATCACCTCCTCATACACTAAAATGGAAGCTCTTCAAAGCAGAGATTTTTTTCTATTTTGTTAATTGAAGTATCCCTTGTACCTAGACCAGTGCTTGGCACAGAGTAGATGTTCAATATATCCCTGTTGAATAAGAGAAATTAGTATGTACATATAGAAAACCTCTGGTAGCTCTGGTAGCATAGTGGCTAAGACACTTGCCTGCTAACCAGACGGCTGGCAGTTCAAACCCACCAACCACTCCTCGGAAGGAAGGTTGGGCAATCCTACTTCCGTAGTGATGCTGCCTTGGAAACCCAAGGAGGGGTCACTATGAGTCGAGTTTGACTCGACGGCACATAACAATAACAACATAGAAAACCTCTGTATTTGATTAGCTCAACAACCTAGTGAGGTAGACAAATAGATTCTATCTCTATGTTGTACTTGAGAAAAATGAGACCAAAAGAAGGGAAGTGATTAAGGCCAGTAGTGGTGGAGGATGAGGAGAAGGAGCCCTCCATCTCACAATGGTTAAACCCTGCTAACTGAAAGGTTGACAATTTGAACTCACCCAGGGGCTCCACTGGAGAAAGACCTGACAATCTGCTTCTGTAAAGGTTATAGCCAGGAAAGCCTCTATGGCAGTGTTACTCTGTCACATGGGGTCACTACGAATCAGAATCTACTCATCAGCACCCAACAACAACAAGGGGGGAATGAGGCTGTGATAAAAACAGAAGGTCTCTTGTGTCCTTGTCTAATGATCTACGCACCCCACTATGATACATATACCCACAAAACCAAACCCCCTGCTATCAAGTCGATTCCAATTCATAGCGACCCCGATTGGGTTTCCAAGGCTGTAAAGCTTTACAGACGTAGATTGCCTCATCTTCCTTCCACAGAGCAGCTGGTGGGTTTGAATTGCTGACCTTCTGGCTAGCAGTTATATGCCTTATCCACTGTATCTTCAGAGCTCCTTATGATGTATATACGTGGTCATAATTAATATATTGCTCATGATGGTGTTAAGTGCAAAATAAAAGATTTGAACAATTAGTTGGATTAAGTCAATGCAACCTTCAATAAATTTTTCAAAAATACATTCAAAAAGCATTCTTTTGTCTAGATTTTCTGGACAGTAGCTTCATCTTCACTTTATTCTGCATGCTTGATCACAGCCTTTGTTGATGGTTCTTTATAACTTAGTAGAAAGTGCTGTTACTCTCTATTTTTATTATATTGAAAAAGTGTTCTCTGACTTCATTGTTAATGATGATTGAAGGATTAGCTTTATTTGAAAATAAGTCCTATTTAGTATATTAATAGCTAATTGTGGTAGTGATAAATGCACAAAAACTGAAGTTTCTGAACTCAAAGTAAAAAGGATATGAAATCCTTTTTGAATTTTGAATTTAAGGAGGTGGTATGGAATCAAGGGCGAGTTTTTTTGTTTTGTTTTGTTATCAGTTTAATTTAAAAGCTTGACCTCTGCTGGTGAAGTGGTGATATGGCATCTGAGAATAAGAATTTTGTTAAGAACTGTGTACAGTTTTTTCCAAGACCCAATTTTATCCTATCTAGCTTGCTTATCTCTTAAAGATCCCTAATATTATAGGTCTTACTGTTTGCTCAGATTAACTTCAATTTCAGAGTTCAAGAACAAGATAAGAACACACTATTGAAGCTTCTGTACATATAAAATCCCATCTTAGACCAAGTGATTTTGTTTCACAAGTTATTTATGATGACACTTTAGAAGCAAATATAAAAACTTATTTATTAAAAATTTTAAAATAAAATCTGAGAAACAGAAAACTTAGAAGTGAAAATAGAGAAAAAATAAATTATCTTCCTACCCTGACTTCTACACCTGGTAAACTCTTATTCATTTCTCAGGAATCAGCTCAAATTTCATCTTTTCTTGAGACTTTAATAATATTCCCTGAAAAGGAATTAGCTGCTTTCTTTTCTATGGTTCTACAAATATACTTAGTATTTATGACATTGTGTTGAAATAATTTATATATCTTTCTTCCTCATACCAAAAAAAAACAAAAACAAAAAAACACCACCAAACTCACTGCCATCCAGTTGGCTCCGACTCATAGCGACACCTCTTTGGGTTTCTGAGGCGGTATTACTATGGAAGTATAGATTGCTCAATCTTCTTTCTGAGGAGTGGGTGATGGGTTTGAACTACCAGCCTTCTGGTTAGCAGTCAAATGCCTTAGGTGCTAAGCAACTCCAGAGACACTAAATAAGAACTACAAAAACATTTAAAATGTTCTTCTTAAAACTGAAGTTCATGTGGTATTTTGGCGAAGCATGGCTCATTGGAGCTAGAAGGTACCTGAGAGATTGTTAATGCAAATATAACCCTTCCTCATCCCTCTTCCCCCCACCATTATGGAGATGAAGAAACAGAGTTTTTAGAGTAAGATTAACTACCCAAGGTCTCTCCTCTAGGAATTACCAGAGTAAGGTTAGCATGTCCATCTCTTGATTCCAATCAGTATTCTTTTCTCTTGAGTATTACCATTCTCACCAGGTTAGCCTGCAATAATATATCCTGCCAAAATCTTTGTTTTATTATCACTATTCTAATCTCTATGGCTGTATTTATAATCCTATTTGGGAATGGGTTGCCTTTTTTATATTAATGAGGAAGGATTGGTGTAGAGTTAATCTCTTACAAAATATAAAAGGAACAGATTGAGTAAGCTTAGGGAGCTCTGGTAGTGTAGTGCCTAAGGCACTTGACTGCTAACCAGAAGGCTGGCAGTTCAAATCCATGAGCCACTCCTCGGAAGGAAGATTGGGAAATCTACTTCCATAGTGATACTGCCTCAGAAACCCAAGGAGGAGTCGCTATGAATGGGGTCTAACTCAGCAACAACAATAATACAGGGAGGGGTAGGTACATGCCAAGCCATGTGTAGATCTCCAAGGAACCAAGAAATAGAAGTTGAAGAGACAAGGACATTTCCTCAGACCAACAGAGAGAGAACACTTTCCCCTAGAGCTGGCACCCTAAATTTGGATTTCTGGCCACCTAGACAGTGAAAAAATAAATTTCTGGTGGTTAAAGCCATCTACTTGTGGTATTTCTGTTGTAACAGCACTAGATAACTAAAATACCTTGTCACTCATATATAGTTTGCCTTCTAAAAACTTTTTTAACAAAGAAAAATTTATTCAAGTGATTTGGATGAAGGTTTGTAGAGCAAATCAGTCTTCCATTCAGCTATTCATACACATTTTATTTCATGTCACAGGTTGTAGTTCCCCCAAAGTAGCATCACTCATCTCACTTCCTCCCTGTGTTTTCCATTTCCATTCCTCCTTTCTTACTAACCGCTCCTGCCTTCTGCATGTTGTCCTTGGGCAAATGCTGCAATTTTGATCTTGAATGGTTTATTGTTGTAAGGAATGCGTACCTCCCTAGTGTTACTCTTCACCTTATAGATCTATCATTTGGCTGAACCACAGGGCTGTCAGACTCTTTTGGGGTACTTAATCTAATGCCCTTGAATTTCCTAAAATTATTTGCAAATTTTATGTGCATGTATTTTAGGACTCACTTATATTATGGAGGCTTTTCTTCTCTAAACAAGTCTATTTTTCATTCATTCAACAAATATTTATCAATATACTATGTGTGATTCTTAATAAAATACCACCAAATGAAAATCAGCAACAATAAAAAAATGTATATATATGTGTGTATATATACATATATGCACGTATGAATTATAGAACTCTGGTGGTGTAGTGCCTAAGGCATTTGACTGCTAACCAGAAGTATGGTGGTTCAAACCCACCAGCCACTCCTCGGAAGGAAGGCTGCGCAATCTACTTCCGTGGTATACTGCCTCGGAAACCCAAAGAGGGGTTGCTATGAGTCGGATCCGACTTGATGGCAGTGTGCTTGGGTTTTTTGTTTTATATATATGAATTGGAGTTCATCAAAAGTAAAGCCTTATGTGCCTAAAAGTCATCATCAAGAAGATGAAAAGACAACCCATCAATTAGGGAAAAAAATCTGCACATCATATACCTAATAAGAGACTTATAAGAGAATATATAGGAGCTCTGGTGGTGCAGTGGTTAAGGCATTCAGCTACTAACCAAAAGTTTGGTGGTTCAAACCCACCAGCTGCTCCATGAGAGAAAGATGAGGCAGTCTGCTTCTATAAAGATTTATAGACTTGGAAACCGTATGGGGCAGTTCTGCTCTGTTCTACAGAGTTGCTATGAGCTGGAATTGAAGATGGAGTCATCTACTTCTGTAAAGATTTACCATCTTCAAAACCAAGTTGCTGTGAGTTGGAATCCACTCCAGGGCAGTGAGTTGGATTTTTTTTTTTTTTTAACTGCTTTTTTACTCTTCAAAGACCCCTATCCCAACATCTCTGCTTCCTCTCTCCTCTGTACTGCTGCAGCCCCTCTTTTCTTTAGTTTCCTCAAACACTTCAATTCAACAGATACTGAGAGTTTGCTATATGTAACATCCTCAAAAATGAACCACTGCTCTTCTCCTGAAAGAGCCTTCGGTTTACAGACTGCTCTGTGGTGGAAACATATTGCACTCCTAATCTCAGAGGTGAAGGTTAAATTGCAGAGATTGATACAGCAGGTCGGGGTGGGGCCTGAGATTCTGCATTCACAGGAAACTCCCAGGTGATACCATTGCTACTGGTTCAAATGCCAAGCTCTTGAGTATAAAGCTCTAAAGGACTTCACAGGGTGTAGGGAAAGAAGATATTGCAGTACGAGTAATAATGCCTGAATTCTGTTAGGGTGGAGAAGATTCAGTGATTGCAACTCAAATCACACCTATAACTTCTGATTCAATTTATGCCCAAGGTCTGTCAAAGACACTGTGAATGAAATCTACAGCATGGCTTGGTCTTCTCAAAGGCCTGGAATGCCTTCACAAAGAAAGTGGGATGCCATGAGGTAAAGATAGTTCATTGTGTTCCGTTCATAAATCAGGGACGCCAGGTAAGAAAGGATTTTCAAAGTTCCTTGCAGTCACTCATCCCCTACAAAACCTTTGTCGGAGGTTTGTTTGCATACCTCCAGTGATAGTAAACTTACTACCTCCAATGACAGTCCATTTCATCTTTCAGCATCTCTGATTTTAGAAAATTTAGAATGAAACATAATCTTTTGTCCTCAGATTTCCAACCACTTTCTGACTTTGACTTTTAGAGTCATTTAAAGCAAATTTGCCCATCTTCAGATATTTAAAGTTGGTCTGTGCCAACTTTTCCTTTCTCTTCTTCCAGGTCACTGTTTCTCAAGCAATGTCCTCGGAGCACCTGAATTAGAATCACCTGGTTTGAGGAGGTGCTTGTTAAAAATGCTGATTCATGAGTCTCACCTTGGGCTTACGAAGCTAACGTTTCCTATGGAGATCAGGAAGCTGCATTTTAAGTAAATTATCCAGGTGATTCTGATAACTAGATCTTGTTCTTTACTGCAACAACTGATTGGGAGAAAGAGAGCAGCCCTTCAAAGAGAAAGGCTAAATACTTCAGGAATTTCAGGAATTCTGAGAGAAAGAACTATGACAGAAGAAGTAATTTTAATTCATTTTTGTTTTATAAATCAAAGTCTCCCTGCCCTACTCTTACAGCTCCATAGCTGTACTTGAAGGGGACCAGGGCACCAACCTCCTTGAGGTTAGAGTAAAGGGACTTGGGCTCCCTCTATAGGCCAATAGCGGGAGCTCTGGTAGCATAGTGCCTAAGACACTTGACTGCTAACCAGAAGGCTGGCGGTTCAAACCCACCAGCCACTCCTCAGAAGGAAGTTTGGGCAATCTACTTCCATAGTGATACTGCCTCGGAAACCCAAGGAGGGGTTGCTATGAGTCGGGTCCGACTTGATGGCACTTAACAACAACAACAACATAGGCCAATAGCAACAGGGCAGGGAGAACAGAAAGGTACAGGCAGTTTTCGGGTTAGGAACATTTGACTTATGTACAATACAACCCGTAGTTATGAACCAACCCCTGTAAAGCCTATTATATTAAAAAATATGAGGTATGTACAATGGTTTTTAATAACAAATGGGCATTACGTTGCAACATGCATCAAAACATTATTATTATTACTGTATTATTATGTTAAAGATGTTTAGTGTGTTTAGACATCTTTAATACTTTTTTATTCATAGAAAGGTACACTATACATACTATGACAAACATCTAACTAACTGATGTTGGATACAAACCGTACCTAACTGTTCCAACTTACATACAAATTCCATTTAAGGAGAGACTTAGGAACAGAATTTGTTAGTAATCCAGGGGCTGCAAAAACCAAACCAAACCCACTGCCATGGAGCCGGATCCAACTCACAGCAACCCTTCCTTGGGTTGCCAAAGCAGTATCACTACGGAAGTAGATTGCCCAACCTTCTTTCCGAGGAGTGGTTGGTGAGTTTGAACTGCCAGCCTTCTGGTTAGCAGTCAAATGCCTTAGGCATTACTCTACCAGAGTTCCCAGGGGCTACAAGAAGTTGCAATAAAAATGCAAAGAATAGCAAAGTAAGGAGAAAAGAAAGGATGAAATGGTAGAGGACTTGTTAACTAACCAATCTAGTAGTTACACATACCATAGTCTACTAGAGCCACAGTTCTCAAAGTGAGGCCTGTGGATCCCAAGAGGGTCTATGAGGACAAAACCATTACCAAAGTAATATAAAGATTTGTTTTTTTCACTCATTCTCTTATGAGCATATAGAGAGATTTCCAAAGCCCATGTGGCATGTAAAATTATAACAGAATGAACACAGAAACAAATATGAGAATCCAACTATCTTCTATTACTCACTTCTGTTGAGTCAATTCTGACTCATAGCGACCCCTCCTTGGGTTTCTGAGGCTGTATCTCTACAGAAGTAGATTGCCCAGTCTTCCTTCCAAGGAGTGGCTGGTGGGTTTGAACCGCCAGGCTGCTGGTTAGCGGTCAAATGCCTTAGGCACTATGTCACCAGAGCTCCCATCTTCTATTAAGTCAGACATTAAAGAGATTTGCAAACCTGAAATTGTTGTTTTTCAAAAATATAGCTAATTTTCATTTAAAAATGTTATTTATGTTAACACATAATAAGCTTACTATTAATTAATAAATAATATAAAATATTCTGTTTTATTTCTAATACAATAAATATTGACAGATACAATTCACATAAAAATTCTCTGGGAGTCTCAGTAATTTTTTTAATTCTCAATAACTTTTAAGAGTAGATAGGGTTTCTAAGGCTAAGAAGTTTAAGAATCACTTCTTTCAACTCTGACTGCACCTTGGAATTGACCTAGAAAGCTTGAGAAAAATACTGGTGCCTGGGTTCCACACTTGGAAATCCTTATGTAATGGATCTGCTGTGCAGCTGGGCATTGGTGTTTCTAAAAGCCTGGGAGAAATTCTAATGTGCAGCCATGTCTGAGAAACTCTACTCTCATCTAAAGGCTTTTACTGGATGTCAAAACAAAGGTGGCCTTGGTCAAGTAATTGGAAAGCAAATACAAGGCAGCCACATCAGGCAGGGGGAGAAAAGCTAAAACAAGCACTAAAGCTAGCAAGTCATCCCAAAAAGAACAGTGGGATAAGGGCAATATTTTGCAGCTCCAGCAACTGGTTTATTTATGCATATTTATGCAACCACTGTTTTACAGGATGAGGCAGAGGAGAATTTATTAAAGCTGAGGCTTTGAGCAACTTTTGGAGACATAATGTAGTAAAATCTACCTATAGAACTGCCCCCGAAAAGTAGAAATCAAACCAAAGAAATGAGCAGGATGCTATTCTGGTTGCAAAGAAACCAGGTAACAACTAGAAAGTCACCACAACAATGGACTCAAACATACCAATGACCATGAAGACAGTACAGGACCAGGCAATGTTTCATTCTGTTGTACATAGTGCAGCCATGAGTCAGAGCCAACTACATGACAACTATAAAGAACAACAACAACTGGAGGGTTAGAAAGAGGATTCATGGTCATAAGGAGACAAACATTCACAGTGTGACCGAGAAGGTGAATTTTTACCATCTTCAGAAGCTCTCAGGTAATAATTACTTAGCATGACCAGGAAGGTGCCGGGATTGGAGGGTGGTATAGAGAAACCCGCTGGGGTAGAGAAAGCTTGACCTGGGTGTAGGGCTGGGAATGCAGTGACATTCATATCACAGCTTTGAAAATGAGAAAGCTCTCAAGTTCTCAGGTAACCTACTACTCTTCAAAACTTAAGGTTTTCATTAGGTTATTCTAGTTGGGTACAGAGAAGTCATGTAGCTCTTCTGGTAATGTGACCAGTAATAATTGTAAGTTAGTGTGTGGCTACAATGATGATGGTCTGTCATTGGGTAGGAGGGAGAGAAAAGATGAAAGCAGCTAATAATAGTAGTAATAACAAATTTTTACTGAGCATTTACTATATATTAATACATTTGCAATGTATTAAAAATTTCATACACATTATCTCATTTCATCTCAACAATCCTATGAGTAGTCTTATGATTATTTCCATTGACAAGAAAACTGAGTACATGTCAAAACTGTTCTCCAAGATGATACCCAATAATTTTTTTCTCTTGGTATTCACACTCTTATGTAGTCTCTTCCACCTTGAATCAGAGTTACTGCCCTCATGTAGTCTGTTCCACTGTGAATCAATGTAGTCTATGTGCAACAGCATATGGAAAAAGTGACAGTGTGTGATTTCCAAGGCTAGATCATAAAATGCATTGTAGATTCCATTTAGGTCTATTGGATCACTTGCTGTAAGAGAAGCCAGCTGCCATATTGTGAAGATACTCAAGCAGTCCTTTGGAGCGGCTTACATGGACAGGTGCTGAGGCTTTCAACCAAGAGCCAGCACCAAGTTACCAGCCATATGAGTAAGTCAATTTGGAGGATCTTCTTCCTTAGGCAAGCCTTCATATGACTACAGCCCCAACTGACGTCTAACTGAAAGACACTGAGCTGGAACTGCTCAGCCAAGCCACTCCCAAATCCCTGAACCACAGAAATTGTGATAGAAAACCAATGCTTAGTATTGTTTTAAGCCACTAAGTTTTGGGGTAATTTGTTAAAAAAGCAATAGATAACTAATAGAGTGTGCTTAACTGCTTTACCCAGGGTTATACCACTAGTAATTGGTACAGCTAGTATTTGAACCCAAATTAACCTGTCTTCAGAGCTTACACACTTAACCACTATACTACACATCAAACTCAAAGCAAATCCACTGCCATTGAATCGATTCTGACTCATAGCAACCATCTTTTGGACAGAGTAGAACTGCTGCATAGGGTTTCCAAGGCTGTAAATCTTTACTGAAACAGACTGCCTTATCTTTCTCCCACAGAGTGGCTGGTGGGTTCTAATGGCCAGCCTCTTTGGTTAGCAGCCCAATGCTTTAACCACAATGCCACCAGAGTTCCTTATGCTACATATTCTCTTATTAATCAAACATTACTTTTATGCACCACATGCTACACCATGAAAAATACTGTAGTGGGTGAGAGCTACTCTAGCCGATCTGTTAGGGCAAAGTCTTGTTCAAATATTACATTTTGTAGCAGATACCCATAGCATCTGTCACATCCCCTGTGCCAACCTCTGATTTCAACTGCAGATGTAGTGGACAATTGTATGTGAAACCAGACACTCTTCACCCTCTTAGGGTCCTGCCTCAAGCACATATGTCAGTGCTTTCTGATTTTTATCCCCGGGCTTTCTCTTTGCCCCTGGATGATCCTCAAACAGTAGAGTACAGGAACCAATGGATAAATTCCCCAGCTACCTTTCCTTTATGTGGGACAATTGTGGGCGTTTTGCATGCTTTTCAGTGTTTCTAGCAAAATCGAGCTCCACTGCCATGGCAGTAATCTTAGTAATGCAAGGATTCATACTGGCTTTTCTTCCATCCTTGTCTCACTCATGTTCCCTCACTGTGCTTCCTGTTACCCTCTCTCAAATAAACTGCCTACTGCCAAGTTTTTTTCTCAGACTCTGTTTTAGGAAGAACCCAAACTGACACATACATCATGGAAAGCTCTTAAAGGCATTTTAATATTAAGCAAGGAATTTAAATATAGGGGACAATTTCTCTTTGTTCCCTTATTTTTTTTTTCTGACCTACTAGAAAAGAAATTCAAGAGTCCAAGAAAATAGAATCAAGAGTACTCAAAGTATGAAGTGTTGCCCAAAGGGATCTGCATTACTCAATGGTCTTTGAGTTTTGTTTCATTAGTGTTTGTTGGCAATTTTCAACCATGAGACTTTCCCACCTACAGAGCTGACCTTGGAATCTAGTTGATGATCAAGTTTCTCACAAGACCTATCAACCAGGCTATTAGCCAGCATGGCCTTTCCAGCCTGCCTAGAGCAAAATTTTGACAAGAAACCAGATATAATCAAGCTTTTAAAGAAAGACTCAAGCCATTTCTTGGCTTCTTTCTTTGACTTTTAGCCAAGTCACTAATATCCTCTTGGTATCCCTGGTATCCTGGGTTCAGTCTCTGTAAAATATTACTGAACATTAAGATTTCCAGTTGAACCTTTCAGAAAATCATATTAAGATATCCATGCTTTCCCTGTTTAAAAGCCAAATTGCATTGAATAAGATGAGCACAGATACTTTCCAACAGGCTGTCTGCAAGAATTGTTTGGAGTGCAGAATGCACTTTCCCTGGAAACAGTTATTTCTAACATGACTGAGTCTTTGCAATTTGTCCAGGTCTTTCTTAGTTTATCCCTGGTGACTCCATGTTCTGGAACAACATCAGGCCTGGCAACTCAAGGTCGCAGTTATGGATTGAATTGTATCCTCTCTAAGATATATTGAAGTCCCAACCCCTGAACCCACCAGTTGTTCTTTAGGAGAAAGATGTGGCAGTCTGCTTTCGTAAATATTTATAGTCTTTGAAACACTATGGGGGCAGTTCTACTCTGCCCTTACGGCCACTATAAGTTGGAATCAACTTGATGGCAATGGGCTTGGTTTTGGTTTTTTTTAATTATTATTTTTTTAAATATATTATTTTAAAATAATAATAATAAAAAAGTAGTCACATCATAGTAAGATGATACTAATACTCTAATACTCATGTATTTAGTCCTCTAATTACTCATGTCTTATAAAGGAGGAGGACAGACATGGAGTCACACTTGGAGGAAGACAGCATGTGAACTTTCATCTATAAGCTAAGGAACACCAAGAAATATCTGGGATAACCAGTAGGAAGGATCTTCTCTAAGATCTGACAGAGAGAGAACATAGCCCTGCTGATGCCTGAATTTAGATTTCCAGACTCCAGAATAACGAGAAAATAAATTTCCGTGCTTTAAAGCTGTCCTCTTTGTGGCATTTTGTTATGGTAGCCCCAGGAAACTAAGACGGTCAACCCACTTATTTCCGATGGCTAGGCTCTAAGATTAGTTCATAGAATCCTTTTTAACTCTTGATATAGCTGAAATTTAGTCCTGAGTCATGGATAAAAATATTTCCTGGACATATGCATTCAGATTTCTAACCATGGGTACCAGGAACACATATCAATTTTCCCTCAGCCTTAATGATGAGGACAAAGACTTTACACTGCAGATAGCCTTCTGCATCCTCTCTGACCATCTTGTTCTTTCTTCTCTAAACATCAGTGATGAGTGTCTTACATGATTGGGAACAGACTGAGCAGAAAGTTGAAGGAGATGAGAGTGGTGATGGTGCTGGAGGTAGAGTTCCTGGTGGTGAGAGTTGGATCAAGAGTACTTAGATGAAATAATGAGACAGACTAGAAAGAATGAACTAAGGTAAGACATTTAATATGAGGAATAAAAATATTGTTCTGGGAGATGAGAGGACCTGGGATGCGATCTGTAAGTTAGAACCCACCTCTATCATGGAGATGAACATTGAAAACAGTCTTTATTTTGATGCAAACTGTCCCTATATTCAATACCTAGTTTCATTTTCAGGAATCCTCCAGTCTATGTGGTACCAGTTGGATACAGTACCCCAGTCCCTCCTATAGACTCTCAAGATGAGGTCCTTCTTCATATCCCTTGCAGAAAAGTAGGGACACATGACCCATGTTGGCCATTCAAATGATGCCCAGTGACCAAAAGTAAAGGACAGTTTAGAATCATTCACTATGGCTGGGTTCTGCAATGGTGATGGCGCTGGTGTTCAGCATTGGCTCTGTCCACTGGACGCATGTCAGCAGGTCACTGGCCAGAGTTTTCCTGTTTGACTTGGATTTCAGCAAGTCGTAATCTCCATTTGGTTGTGTCTTATTTCTTAGCCTGATTGTACAGGTTCCATGCTGATTCAGTGTTTTGTTCTGTTGTATATAGGGTTTCTGTGAGTCTGAACCAACTTGAGAGCACCCAACAATAACCTTAAATTAGCCCAAGTCAGTTTCTGTGGCTTGCAAGAAAAGGATCTTTATTAATAGAAATGGCATGGCTTATTTTTGACTCAAAAGTTGTACATTTCTATATATCTCAAAATAAAATCCTTGATCTGTCCCCAAAATCTCAAAACATGGGTAAATCTGCTGGTTTTTATTTTGTTCCTCCTTAAGCACAAATTCTTTCCATGGATTATCAGTCCTAGAAATGTAATGAACAATTTCCACTATAATAATTAAATAGTATACTTATCAAGCCCTTCTCTTGATGGACAGAAATAGCAAACATGAGTTAGGAAACATGAAAACATTTTTACTGACCTAAAGATACAGCACTTTTGGAAAAGCAAAATAGTTAACACTGTTTTCAATTATTGTCACAGCAAGATGCCTGAGAAATTCATATAATTGAATTGAGTGGCTTTGTTAATGACTTCAGATATGTACACAGCTAGTCATACACTCTGAAATTTGCAGAGATAAATCAATTTAATATGCTTTATTCACTTTCTGAATTTAGCATTGGGTTATAGCCAAATTGGCTAAGACAGTCAGATGTGCTCTAATTTGTAATTTTGCCCACAACACCCTTTCCAGTTCTGCCTCATTCCTATCATTATTAAGTATTGTGGTTGTGTCAGTTATTTCTTAGACAAGGCGACATTAGTTGAATTCATTACCAGCAGAATGATTTAACTCAAAGGATGGTGATAAATCACCCTTAGCCTAGACAACTGAGTAAAAATTTTTAATGGTGGCCTACTTAGGTTGGACTTATCCACTGTTGGTCCTGTGTACCCTAATTGTTCCTCCTCTCCAGAGAGACAAATATCAGGGACATTAATTAGGAAATGTCATTCTACATTCACTCTAATCTTAAGTTGTTGTATGTGAAGGATCATGGATATGCCTGATTTAGTAACAGGATATGGAGGATTTGTATATAATCTCTAAAATCAACAGTGTCTACATGGTCATAAAAACAAACATGGACAGAAATATGTATAATGCAGCCAACTAACAGCTCAAACAATTGTAGAATTATATTAAGTTCAGTAACTTCCCTGTTTGCTCGCCAATCCTTCTTCCTGGAGGTAAGCAAATGTTAACAGCTTATTTGTGTATGTGTGTACGTGTGCATGTATGTATGTGTGTGTGTGTGTATGTGTATAGAAAGAGGAACTCAATGGACTTCTGTGTACATCTTGGATCAGGGTGACTGTAGGTGGCTGCATGGGGGTAAGCTTGGGCAACCACCTCATTAGGTGGCCATTCTCCCCTTCTCTTAGGGCCCCAGCATTCACGGACCTGGGCCTGAGGAAGTGTGAAGAGCCACAAGCTGGTCTGGGTTGCAGATCTGCACTGTCTGTCTGTCTGGGTCTAGGTCTTCTGCCTGAGTTGAAGCTGGAGAAAAAATGTAATGTCCACACGCTGGACAATGCTGTCCTACAGACCTAAGTACATTGGCTGGGAATCAAACCTGGATCTCTTCTTCATGGAAGGCAAGAATTCTGTCACCAAACCAGCACTGCCCCCTACAAAGATGGGAGGCATAGTAAATTCTGGATCCAAAGACAGGTTAAATGATGAGCTGACTCAACTAATGTGAAGTTTAATAGGAATAAAGGAAAAATCAACAGCTGGGTCTAAAATTCCTAATGCAAAATTTCAGAATGAGAAGAGGCATGACTTAACAGAAACAATGTGTAAAAGAACAAGAGATTGGAGTAGATAATAAAGTTCAATATGAGTTTGTGATGACGTGTGATCAAATACCAAAAAAAAAAAAAAAAAGATCATAGCCTGCATGGATAAAGTCCTATGTCTAAAAATTTATTTCTAAAATTTACAAAATCTCAACAGAATATTAATATGTATCTTATGGAGAAAAAGGCTGGAAGGTTATTCTGTGGTCTAATAATTTTGGAAATACTGGGTAAAGCAAAGCTGGACATGTTTCTTTCATAAAGAATTCTCAATACCATTAATATGCTAATATGAATAGTGAATCTTCAGGGAAAGGTTGATAAAGGATGCAATATTTCCTAAGAATTTTATTCCCCCCCCCCAAAAAAACTTTTTTTTTTCTTTTCTGTGAAGCATCTTCCAGTATCTGTATTCTGGGGAATGCAGTTTAAGAAATGCTCTGCAAGACGGAAAATAACAAATGTTAACAAGGATGTGGAGAAATTGGGACTCTCATACACTGCTGGTGGAACTGAAAAATGATACAACCACTGGGGCAATCAGTATGGCAATTCCATAAAAAGTTGAAAATAGAAATATCATTTGATCCAGCAATCCCATTACTAGGTGTATATCCTAAAGAAGTGAGCAGCAGAACACTAATAGATATTTGCACACCCATTGCAGCACTATTCACAATAGCAAAGAGGTGGAAACAACCTAAGTCCCCAAAAATAGAGGAATGGATAACCAGACTCTGGTACATACACACAATGGAATACTGTGCAACACCAAAGAATAATGCAGACTCTGGAAAACACCACACAACGTGGATGAACTTGGAGGACATTGTGCTGAGTGAAATAACTCCATCACAGAAGGACAAATATTGTATTAGTCCACTATTGCAAAAAGTCAAGGAAAGGTTTATACATGGAAGGGAACTCTCTTTGTTGGTTACCAGGGGTGGGGGACTGGGGTAATCCTTAGATAGGTTGGGAAAAAATATATATATACCAAAGATTATTAGTGATTACCAGGGGTAGGAGAGAGGGAGAAAGGGGAAGCTGTTGTTTGTGGGATATTGAGATTATGCTAATGGTGGTGGAATATTTTGGAAAAGAATAGCAACAACGGTGGCACAACATGAAAAATGTCATCATTGTCCTTGAGCTGTAAATATGGAAGTTGTTATGTTGGTGAACATCTTGTTATGCATGTTTTCACCACAATAAAATTAAAAAGAAAGAAATGTTGTTTTAGAATTAAGTATTTGATATTTCTCTCCCTGTTACTGGCCACCAAGACTAAATAAAGATTTGCCTTCAATTCAGGGCACTGTATTTAAAGGGTTGTTATAACTCGGAATCGGCTCAACAGAAGCAGGTTTGATTTGGTTTGGTAATGTACTATGGAGGGGTCCTGGTTGGTGCAAATGGTTGAGCATTCAACTACTAGCCAAAAGGCTGGTGGTTAAAACCCACCCAAAGGCACCTTGGAAGACAGGCTTGTGATCTGCTTCCAAAGGTCATAGTCATTGAAAATCCTATGCGACACCTCTACTCTGCACACATGAGGGTCATCATGAGACAAACTCAACCTGACGGCAATTAACATCCTATTTATTATGTGGTTACTGTTCAAGGGGAGGAGTTCTTTTTCTTTTTCTTTTTTTAACTTTTTATTGTGGTTTGGGTAAAAAGTTTACAAAGCAGATTTGTTTCCCATTCAACTGTTCACATTCATTCTTTTATGTGACATTGAATGTTGTTCTGGTTACCTAGTGCTGCTGTGGCAAGAATATACCACAAATGGGCTGGCCTTAACAAACAGGAGTTTATCCTCTCACAGTTTGGAGGCTTTAAATCCAAGTTCAAAGTGCCAGGCTCTAGGGGCTGTGTGAAAGCCCCTTGACCTTGGACTTCAGCTCTGCCTCTTGCTCCCGGCCCACTGAAGCTAGAGGCATCCCTTCACTCAGGCAGCTACTGGCTGCTGAGGCTAACAAGCCCATGGTCGACAAATAAAATGGCACAGTCCCGATATTACCAAACCACATGTCAGGCCATTAATTCAAGTCCATTATAAGTCCCAAGGTCAGCAGAGCATTGCAGGCTGCTGAACAACAAATGACATGGCTACACACAGGGTCCAAGTGTGCCATAAGCTCGAGACCATTCCCAAAGCTGCTGCTTATATACGGGAAGCAGACCACATTCCCTAAGACAGCTACTCAACTGCTTGTGGTAGGTCCCACCATGGAGTTGACTGCCAGTCTCATCATGGGGAGTAACTACCACCAGCTGTCCAGCCACTCAACCAGGCCCAGCCAAGTTGACACACAAACATAACCACCACAAATGTAGTCCCCACAATGTAACACGTCCCACTTCCTCCTGTGGTTACCATTTCCATTTGTCCTTCTTTGTTATCCCTTCCTACCTGTGGAACTTTGTCTCTGGGCAACTGCCGACCTCTTGATCTCAAATAGTTCATTGTTATAAGGAATGCTACTTCCCTGGCATTACTATTCATCCCTGAGGCTTGTTTAAGGAGCTCTGGTGGCCTTGTGTGTAAGGCATTTGTTTGCTAACCAGAAGGTTGGAGACTGAAACCCATCAGCTGCTCCATGGGAAGAAGATGAGGCAATCTATTTCTGTAAAGATTTATAGCATTGGAAACCCAGTGGGGGTCGCTGGGTTGGAATTGACTTGATGGTAGCAGGCTTTTGGTTTGAGGCCTGTATATTGTTTTGCTGAAAGTTGTGCCATGGGTATGAGTTCAGTTCCAGGCTTGAAGGATGACTAAGAGCCATCTCTCAGGGGTTCCTCCAGCCTTTATCAGACCAGTAAGCCTGGTCTTTATTATTATTATTATTTTGAGTTGTGTTTCACATTTTTTCTCCCACTCTATCCAGGATCTGCTATTGTGATCCTTTTCAGAGCAGGGGGTAGGGGGAATGAAAAACAGCTGTTATATGAAGAATTGGGGATGCTTCATCTGGAGAAGAAATACTTCAGTATGACATAGTAGCCATTTTCTGACATGCAGGGGGTAGACTTGTTGTCGTATGATATTAATGGGGTGGAAATGGGAGGCTACAAGGAGAAGAATTTTGGAAACTCAAGAGAAAGGATTTTTCCAACCTGATGGTTCAAGAATGGAAAGAGCCTTGGAAGGTAGCCTTGAGCTCTCCATTATTCTGGGAACTTAAAATCAAATATTCCTTTGAAGCATTATCTAGGCAAGAGATCTTTTCCAAAACTGAGATTCTAGGATTGCAAACCTTGACTCTTTCATCCCTCATGGAACCATTACAACACCACTTTCTCCATTTCCCAGCTGATGGTTTCATTTGATTATCTAATCCTGGCGGAATGAGTGATGGTAACCCTTTTAGACTGGTAGCTAGCTTGTGTAAGGTAAAGCAAACATTATGGTTTAATTCAAATATATGTCCATAGGAATGTAAAATAGTTGACCAAACTGTAAGCTAAAACCAAACCAAAC
Source organism: Orycteropus afer afer (assembly GCF_000298275.1). Taxonomy (NCBI): domain Eukaryota; kingdom Metazoa; phylum Chordata; class Mammalia; order Tubulidentata; family Orycteropodidae; genus Orycteropus; species Orycteropus afer. The sequence continues at coordinate 3,965,366 of NW_006921592.1, read as the reverse complement.
CCACTGCCATCAAGTCAGTTCTGACTCATAGCGACCTCCATTGGGTTTCTGGTAGGAAATCTTTATAGAAGTAGATTGCCCAGTCTCTCTTCCACAGAGTGGTTGGTGGTTTGGAACCACCAACCTTCGGGTTAGCAGTCAGATGACTTACCAAAAAACCAAACTCACTGCTGTTGAGTCAGATCCAACTCATATTGACCCCTCCTTAGGTTTCTGAGGCGATATCACTATGGAAGTAATTGCCTGATGTTTTCATTATTCTTCCTTCTAAAGCCAAATTCAACAGGCCCATGAAAATTCATCATTTTGTAGTATTTCCACAAGCAAGGGTCATTTCTTCTTCTTCTTCTTTTTTTTTTTTTTAACAATGTAAAATGTGTTTATTTAAAAAAAGCAACTGAATTTTGGTAATAACTGAGTTTTACAGTGTGTTTTATTCTTTTGTTTCTTTTTTTTTT
>NW_006921592.1:3947750-3964808 GCF_000298275.1 Orycteropus afer afer | reverse complement strand
TTTTGAATTGTGATTTGGGTGAAAGTTTATAGAGCAAATTCATTTCCCATTCAACAGTTCATACACATTTTTGTTTCTTGACATTGATTGCAAGCCCCATAAAATAACAGCTCCCTTCCCACTTCCTCCCTGTGGTTACCCTTTCTGTGTCCTTCTTTACTAGGCATTCCTGCCCTGAGCTATCTCCCTGTGCAAATGCTGCCCTTCTGATCTCCCGTGGTTGATTGTTCTGAGGAATGTACCTACCTGGAGTAATTGTTCACCTTGTAGGCCTGCTGATGGTTTTGCTGGAAGCCACAAGAGGAAGTTCAATTCCAGGCCTGGATGGTGAGTAGGGGCCATGTCTCACGGGTTTCACCTGTCCTTATCAGACCAGTGAGTCTGTTCTTTTCATTTGTTTGTTTGTTTTTATGATTTTGAGGTTTTTTTTTTCACATTTTTCTCCTGCTCTATCCAGGATCTCCTATTTTAATCCTTTTCTGAGTGGTTGGCAATGGTAGCTGGGCACCTTCTAGTTCTTCTGGTCTCAAGGTCATGTAGGCAGAAGTTTGCATGGTCCACTATCCTTTGGACTAATTGTTTCTATGCATCTTTGATTTTCTTCATTCTTTGCTCCAGACGAAGAGAAACCAATGATTACATCTTAGATGACTACTCTCAAGCTTTTAAGACCCCAGTCACTATTCACCAAAGTAGGATGTAGAACAATGTTTTGGTGTAGTATGTTTTGCCAACTGAGCTTTCCCTTGAGACCATGGTCCCTGTGGTAGTTAAGTTTGTGTGTCAACTTGGCTGGGCCTGGTTGAGTGGCTGGGTAGCTGGATGTAGTTATTCACCATGGTGAGATCAATAATTAACTCCATGGTGGAATCTATTGGAGCAGTTGAGTAGCTGCTGTAGGGATGTGGTCTGCTTCCAGTATATAAGAAGCAAGTTTGAGGACAGTCTCCAGCTTATGGCACTCTTGAACCCTGCATGTAGCCTCATCATTATTCAGCAGCCTGCCATGCTCTGTGATCTTGGGACTTTGAATGGCCTGCTGTGTTGTTTGGTAACATTGAGACTGTGCCTTTTTACTTCTCAACCTTGGGTCTGTCAGCCTCAGCAGCCAGCAGCTGTCTGGATGAAGAAAAGCCTCCAGCTTCAGTGGGCCAGGAGCAGGAGGCAAAGCTGAAGCCCAAGGTTGAGGGGCTTTCACCCAGCTCCTACAGCCTGGCACTTTGAATTCAGACTTAAAGCCTCCAAACTGTAAGAGAATAAATTCCTGCTTGTTAAAGCCATCCTGTTTGTGGTATTTTCTGTTAAAGCAGCACAGAGGTAACCAAAACAGTCCCAAACTTGTGAGCTCAGTGATTCTCTCCCTCGAAGTGTTTGGCTGTGACTAAGAAGTTAACAAGATTCATTTCTGATAGATAAATCTTTGCTTTTCATCTTCTAGGAGCTCTGGTGGTGTAGTGCCTAAGGCATTTGACTACTAACAAGAAAGCTGGTGGTTCAAACCCACCAGCTACTCCTCGGAAAGAAGTTTGGGCACTCTACTTCCATAGTGATACAGCCTCAGAAAACCAAGGAGGGGTCACTATGAGTTGGATCCGACCCCACAGCAGTGAGTTTGGTCTTTTTTTGTTTGTGTGTTTTTATATTCTAGGAACTGAGGCATTTAAAACAAACCATTTGAAATTCATAATTTTATTTTCCCTAGTGAAATTGTCTTTATGAAGAACAATAAGCAAGTGATGATATTTGCATTGTAAATATAATTTTCTTTATGGCTGATCTATTACTTAGCCTTGGTTCTACCTAAGATATTACAACTCAATTTCTTATGAATATAACTTGTGCAAAACTCAGCATGCAAATATATTATTATTATACTTGTCCATAAATATCATTATCATCATCAGTACCACCACCAGCATCAATACCATCATACAAATGTGTTTAGGGGACTTATTTCCTAGTAAAAATGCTACAAGTTGTGGTAGTTAATGTCATATGTCAACCTTGCTAGGCCATGATTGTCAGTGATTTAGCAGATCTTATGTAATCATCATCCATTTTGTGATCTGATATGAGTAGCCAGTCAGAAGAGGAGTATCCTTGAGGGTGTGACCTGCACCCAATATATATGGATGTTCTGATAAATCTCACACACTCTCTCTAACCTGCACTGGTCTAGTGGTCTGACCTCTAGTTCTTCAGCAAAGCTTCCAGTTTGCCACACAACCTGCAGAGTTTGAATTTGCCAGCTCCTGTAACCCTGTGAGCCAGCAGCCTGCTGCCTGACCTGCATAATTGGGGTCCGTCAGCCCTTGCAACCTCTTGAATCTGGAGAAGCATTCAGCCTGCTGCCTGACACATGGATTTGGGACTTATCAGCTCCCACAATTGTGTGAGCCATTTCCTTGAAGCCAATCTCTATATTTATTTATGTATATGCTTCACTGGTTTTGATCCTCTAGAGAACCCAGCCTAAAACATATATACTCTGTAGTTCTTAGGGGTCTATAGTCAAACACAGCATTTCTCCAACTTGAGAAATCTTAGATCTATGAGACTGTCATCCATAGTTAGCAACATACTCTATTAGAAGGTAGCACTCTCACTTGGTACCAAGGCAATCTTAAATATATATACAAACAAGGCCTTGGAATTGCTTGATAGATCTCAATCCTAAAAAAGTTTATCCAAATGACTCAAAACATTAGGGTTTTTTTTACCATCATAGTGCAAAGAGGCAAAATTTTACAGTTCTCTCACTGAGAACTAGTAGATTCCTGAGAATATATCTAGGAAATCTTTCAGAAACCCTGACTTATTATATTCAACACTATCACAGAGACATATATTCTAACATACACATATAGCTGTTTGCTATGTTTTCCTTGATTTTGTCAAAACAAATAGTAGATTCAAAAAGTGAAATTTCTTCCTTGATTAGAATCAAGGTATTCAGCCAATACAGTTGGGTGAGTTGGGTGTGTTGACAGCCTATAACTTTGATGACACTCACTTGAGTATTTGACAAGTTAATTGGAGCTTATTCTCTGGTAAGAAATGAGATATGAGCCAGGGTTTCCACATCTTCAAAATTAAATAGTTCCTTCTCATCAGGTTTTTGTGAAGATTCAATGAATTTATTCAATCAAGCTCTGGAAAATAATTTGTCCACATTTTGTAAGGATGAAACTGGGTGCTGGTTCAGACATCCCCTGCTTCCACTGAATTCACCATCTCTTTCTGTCTCTCTCAGTTTTAACTCTGAATTGCAGGCTGGAGGTGCTTTCTTCATTTTTTGGCCTTTTGGTTTTTCATACACTAGAAAAATAGGTATAGTTTTCTGCTGAAAAGATTCTCTTATAAAATCATAACTTTCTATTTTGCTGAGTATTAAAAAATTAATTTACTTCCTTTTTTCTCTGCACTTGACCCTTTTACACAGAGACCTTGGTTGTTTCACAGAACCTTCTGTTCAATCTTTAACCACTAGGTGGTGCACTGGTTAAACATTATCTCCACTCCAAAAGCTGCTGTTTGCTTTCCAACAGGCATTACAATCTCTCCTTGTACTTGCAAAATGTCAATTTTATATCTTGTACCAAAAGGCCAATTTAATTCACTTTGAAATAATTGTATTTGTTGTATCCTTGACTCACATAGAACTGTATTTTGTAATGGTCCTTTATCCTATAATGAAATGAGCTGTTTAAAATGAGTTCCTTGTCAATGGAGTAGGCAAACAAAAGTCAGACAACCACTGAGCAAAGTCAACTTAGACATTAAATGCTGCTGCTCTGTGTTTAAACATTTTAATACATATTTCCCGAGAACAAGACATTCTTTTTTTTCTTTTCTTTTTTTTTTTTTAACTAGAGTACAGTTAACCAAACCAACTAGTTGCTGTTGAGTTAACTCTTACTCATGGCAATCTCATGTGTGTCACAGTAGAACTGTGTTCCATAATGTTTTCAAAGGCTGATTTTTTGGGAAATGGATCGCCAGGCATTTCTTCTGAGGCACCACTGGGTAGTCTCAAACCTCTAACCCTTTTTTCGTTAGTAGCCAAGGGAAATAACAGTTTGCACCATCAGAGGTTGGTAAACTATGGCCTGTGAGCCAAATCTTGCTTACCATCTGTTTTTGTAGGGCATGCTAGCTAAGAATGGTTTTTATATTTCTAAATGGCTGGATAAGGCAAAAAATATTAATAATATTTCACCACACATGAAAAGTATATGAAATTTAACTTTCAGTGTCCTTAAAGACAGTTTTTCAGAACTGTCATACTCATTTGTTTACACATTGTGGTGGTGTCGAAAACTATTGAGAATACTATGGACTACCAGAAGAACGAACAAATCTGTCTTGGAAGTACAGACAGAATGCTCCTTAGAAGCAAGGATGAAGATACTTTGTCTCACATACTTTGGACATATTATCAGGAGGGACCAGTCTCTGGGGAAGGGCATCAAGCTTGATAAAGCAGAGGGTCTGCAAAGAAAGGGAAGACCCTCAATGAGACGGATTGACACAGCGGCTGTGACAATGGGCTCAAGCATAACAAAGACTGTGAAGACGGTGCAGGACCAGGCATTGTTTCATTCTGTTGTACACAGGGTTGCTACAAGTCGGAGCTGACTCGATGGCACCCAACAACATCAATGGCTGCTTCTGTGCTACAAAGGCAGAGTTGAGCAGTTACGGCAAACTGTCTGAGGTGCTCTTGTCAGTTGGTCCACAAAACCAAAAATATGTATTCTCTAGCCCTTTGCAGAGAAAGTTTGCAGACCTCGGATTTAATCTACAGACATTATGAAATTTCACCAATTTCCCCACTGTTGTAGTTAGCTGCCACAGAGTCACTTGTGACTCACAGTGACCCTATGTTTAATAAAATGAGACCTGACTCAGTCCTGTGCCTTCCTCACAATAGCAGATACGTTTGAGCTCATTGTTACAGTCAGTGTATCGTTCATCCCATTAAGGGTCACTTTTTCATTGACACTCTGCTTTACCAAGCATCATGTTCTTCTCTAGGGGTTTGTCCCTCCTGATAACATGTCCAAGGTAAGTGGGACAATGTCTCACCGTCCTAGCTTCTAAGGAACATTCTGGATGTCCTTCTTCCAGAACATGCAATGTTCTTTTTCATTCCTTTGGCAGTCTATGGTATATTCAGTATTCTTCACTAACACCATAATTCAAATGCACCACTTCTTCCTTTTCCAAGTTACTCCTTTGCCATTAAGATGAACTAAATGTCCCTACGTTTCTGCTCTAACGTTTTGGGTTGCTCTTGTCAGTATGATCCCATATGGTACCTTACTTTTTTACTGAAGGTATCTTGGAGACTGGTCCACGTCAGCAGCTCTAGGTTTACATTTTTGCTCACATTGTTTACATTTCCATTGCTGTGAAGGGTTTAAGTGGAGTCTCTGGAGCTGGACTGAGACCTTGGACAAGTTATTTAACTTCTCTAGGCCTCAGTTTCCTCCCCTGTGAAATTAAGATAACAATAGTCCTTTGTGATTAGTTTTTTGTGAAGATTAAATGAGTTGACTCAACAAATATCAGGAGCAATGCTTGGGATATAGTAAGCACCACACTAAATATTGACTATTGTTATTACTTTAACCTGAGTTTTACTATTCACTCTTGGGAAGGAAGTTTGGGCAATCCACTTCCAAAGTGATACTGCCTTGGAAACCCAAGGAGGGATCACTATGAGTTGGATTAGACTCGAAGGCAGGAATTTTGATATTTTGGTTTTATCACATAAATAAAAAAATAAGCTCATAACAAAAGTTAAATGATACAAGTACAAAAGTGAATGCAGTGAAATGCCAATTGCCTTCTTACTCTGCCCACATAACCCTTTTTTAGTTGTTTATTGTTATTTTAAATAATGCTGACTTGTACAAAAATGTGCATTGCATATTGAAAAGTTCCCCCAAGAAAGGAATGTGGAAGTCCTAACCCATGTGCTTGTGACTGTGGGGATGAAGTGCCATAGGACACAGAACTGACTTTCTCTGGTGTGAGAACCAGGAAGGGGCAGAATGCAAGAGCAGGACATGACAGTATAGAGAAAACAATTGTCACTGTTAGCAAGAGACACTTGAGCTAGGACTTGACTGCTGCCATTAGAGGTCATACAATCTCTTTTTTCTATTAAAAAAAAATTATTCTAGCCACATAAAATTTATAAATGTTTAAACAGCAAAGAATATCTTAAACAAAATGACAAAGGCTAAAAAAAAGTAACAAAAGAAGAAACAAACTATTATAAAATATATCAACTCTCCTACACTCATCAAATTTTGGCATCACTAATAAAAATATCGGAGGCTGGCGGTTCAAACCCACCAGCCACTCCTCGCAAGGAAGGTTGGGCAATCCTACTTCCGTAGTCATAACTGTCTCGGAAACCCAAGGAGGAGTCGCTAGGAGTCGGGGCCAACTCGATGGCAAATAACAACAACAACAACAATGAAAATATCACTACATTTACCTAGGGGTGTGGTTTTGTTGTGTAGGTTTTTGCATTATTTGAAAGACCAATCGAAACTTACTGATACAAGTACTTAGTTGTCTTTACACATTTCCAATAAAATATCATATATGCAAATGGTCTTTATGGTTTAAATGTCTCACTTAGTCAAGTCAAACTTCAATTACGGTTTTAGTAATAATGGACTTCTTATTTCAATCAAAATGCTATACTTATACTACCCTATTCTAGAGGAAACAGAATTGAATGAAAAATAGTGGTCATAAGAATTATATTTAAACCATCTTTATTTGAAAATACTGGTTTAGGCAGTAAGAGCAAACGCAGAATCAATTAAGTCAAAGCAGTTAACCTGAAATGAGATAATTATGTTAAAGGGAATAAACACATTCAGATGTCCTGCTGTGGTTATGGATGTTCAGAGACTGGCAGTGTGAAAGCAGAGTCACGCCTTTTTGTCTCATTTCAAGTGGCCATCAGCCATGTGATCTTTCTAAAGGAGCAGGCACATGCTTGATGTAGTTGCAGACACTCTAAAGGACACTGCTCAGCACTCAACACCCTATTTGATTCCCATATTGTGAAGCATGTTCTTCTGCTCCTTCACTTCTCACACTCTTCCCTTCCAACAAGAAGCTTCTTGGGGAAGCAGTTGTAGGCTTTCCTAAACTTGAGTGCTTTCATCCAAACTATCTTTGATTGCCCCCTGAAGGTGTATGTTCTTCTTTGAGGTTCTTAAGAAGATATTTGCATTGGTCACTTTGGAAGAAATTTTTATACATTTTGGAGTGACCATTTTGTTCTATGGGAGCTCTGGTAGCGTAGTGCCTAAGGCACTTGACTGCTAACCAGAAGGCTGGCGGTTCAAACCCACCAGCCACTCCTCGGAAGGAAGATGGGGCAATCTACTTCCGTAGTGATACTGCCTTGGAAACCCAAGGAGGGGTCGCTATGAGTCAGGTCTGACTCGACGGCACATAACAACAACAACAATTTTGTTCTTTATTTGAGCCATCTTTATTCCAAGAAATGTAGGTTTAGGGGACTCGCTTTCCTGTTCTTTTTGGAAAAGAGCTACTATATTCCCAAGTGAATAGGTGAACCTATTGAGATATTCATTAAGTGCTGACAAACTCCATGCTTGCAACTTCTGAGGACGGCCCTCCTCTCTAGGTGACTCAAGGGCTTCATGGGTTCTTATAATTGGTTGAATCTTCTTGCTACCTCTCTGATATTTGTGAACTCAGGCAGACAAATTTTTGGCTTTCTCTTTCTCCTTAAAATATTGGTTCTTTACAACAAAATTTTTCTTTAATTATTATTATTATTATTATTTACTTTGTATTGTGATTTGGGTGAAATTTTGCAAAGCAGATTTGTTTTACATTGAACAGTTCATACACATTTTGTTTTGTGACACTGGTTATATTCCCTGCAGGGTAACAACTCTCCTCCTACTTTACCCTGTGGTTACCCTTTCCCTGTGTTCTTCTTGCCTATGCATCTTCCCTCCCTCCCTTTTTGTTCCTCTACAAATGCTGCCCCTCTGATCTCCCACAGTTGATTGTTATAAGGAATGCATCTCCCTGGTGTAGTTGTTCAGCTAGTAAGCCTGTCTATTGTTTGGCTGAGGGTTAAACCACAAGAGTGAGTTCAACTTCAGGCCCAAAGGGTAACTCAAGGACATAGTCTTGGGGGTTTCACCAGTCTCTATCCGACCGGTAAACTTTTATCTTTTTAAATTTTGTTCCACATTTTTACTCCCACTCTATCCAGGATCTCCAATTTCGATTCCCTTCTAAGTGATTAACATTTGTAGCTGGACACCATGAAATTCTGGTCTCAGGGTCATATAGGGTGAGGTTCTCATGATCCATTAATCCTTTGGGCTGTTTCCATGTGTCTTTGATTTTCTTCACTCTTCTTTGCTCTGGACGAGGAGAGACCAATAATTGCATCTTAGATGGCTGCTCACAAGGTTTTAAGGCCCCAGTTGCTACTCACTGAATTAAGATATAAACACACTGCTTTGGAGTCAGAGCTGACTCCTAGCGACCCCTCCTTGGGTTTCCGAGGTGGTATCACTACAGAAGTAGATTGCTCAACCTTCCTTCCAAGGAGTGGCTAGTGGGTACAATATTTTTTACTATGTTGTGCCATTTGAGTGTAAAGTCCCCCATGGCCATGGTCTCAGCTCACCGGCCCAGCAACTCACTTCCTTGAGTGAACTCAACTAAGACATTATCCTAATTTTGCCCCGTTAGCCTTATACTGCATATGGATATTCTTATGGCACATACAAATAAGTACGTAGGAGTATCATTTGCCAAACTTATGTATGGTTATAGGAGCTCTGGTAGCATAGTGCCTAAGGCCCTTGACTGCTAACCAGAAGCCTGGCGGTTCAAACCCACTAGCCACTCCTTGGAAGGAAGGTTGGGCAATCCTACTTCTGTAGTGATACCACCTCAGATACCCAAGGAGGGGTCACTATGAGTTGGGGCCGACTTGACGGCACATAACAACAACAATAACATGTATGGTCATGGGTATACTCCCAGTCACCTATCCATACCTGATCTTCTTACCTGTCTACCTATATATCCGCATGTAGATTGTTCACTATTACTGAAAATGCAGTGTTGTGTATGCAATAGTATTTACTTTTATTGTCAGTATCTCTTGTGCATCTCTCCATATCTTCCTTTTCCTTAGTGATATTATGCTACTCACACACTTTTGTCATATTGTTTTTTCCTTCACCTATATCAACATCCATCTCATAACTATCCATCCGTTTTCTCTTCCCTCCCTTCCTCTCCCATCTCGGCTAAGAAAATTTCCTTCCCTGTGTAAATCTTTCCTTGACTTTTCATAATAAAGCATTCATACATTATTTGTCCTTCTGTGAATAACGTATTTCACTCAGCATCATGTCCTCCAAGTTCATGCACATTATGAGATGATTCACATATTCTTCATTATTCTTTAATGTTGCATAGTATTCCATTGCGTGTATGTACCATAGTTTGCTTATCCGTTCATCTGTTGATAGGCATTTAGGTTGTTTCCATCTCTTTGCTATCGTAAACAGTGCTGCAATGAACATAGGTGTACATATATCTATTTGTGTCTCAGATCTCACCTCTTTAGGATATATTCCTAGTAGGGGTATTGCTGGATCAAATGGTATTTCTATTTCCAACTTTTTAAGGAAGAACCATATTGTTTTCCACTGTCGTTGCACCATTTTACAGTCCCACAAACAGAGTATGAGAGTTCCAACCTCTTTACATTCTCCCTAGCATCTGTTGTTTTCTATATTGTTGAACTTTGCTATTATTGCTGTGGTGGGATATCTCATTTTTGTTTTGATTCACATCTCTCCAATGGCTAACGATTGTGAGCATTCCTTCATGGGTTTGTTAGCCTGCCTGAATATCTTCTTTGGTGAAATGTCTGTTAATATTCTTTGCTCATTTTTTAATTGTATTGTTTGTCTTTTTGATATTTAGGTGTTGCAGTTTTCTATAAATTTTAGAGATAAGTTCCTTGTCAGATATGTTGTTGCCAAATATATATTCCAAATCTCTAGGTTCTTTTTTTACACTTTTGGAGAAGTCTTTTGATGCACATATATGTTAGCTCTTTTCTATGAATACAGTCATAGCAGTACATAGCAGAATCTCCTAGGAGAACCCAAAGAGACTTAGACCTTATCTCAAGTACCATATACCACCCCCAGTGTAGCAGTTAGCAGCACCAAGACAGAAATAGAATGATAGTTCAGTGGCAGTCAACAGGCTTGCTGTGGCTCCAACTGGTATGGCAGCTCTGCCTGTGCTTGCTGATATTCTGTGGGTCACAACTAACTGCAAGGATCCCTGAGGAGTGTGCTACTTCTAACCAAACAAGCTCAAACCATCAGTGCAAACTATCAGTAGTCTAGGGGCATAAGAGATCAGGTTGTATAATACAGTGCTCTCTGACTGTACTCTGTTTACTGCACAAATGGAGAATAATATTATTTATACAGTGCTTTGGGAGAAATAATAGCATTGATTATAGCCAGAGGAGAACATCCCAAGAGCTCTGGTCACTATAGTTCTCACCTTGCCCAGCAGGATACTTGGGAATCAAAGCAAGGCCATGCTATTACCCATTCTTTGCCCACAAGTGTGTCAAGAATAATGATGGGAACACACTGCAGTAGTGGACTTGTGTGCTCGTATTTCTAAGTCAGAATCCCTCTCCTGACTTTAAGTTTCCTTCTACAGAGAGGGAATCTGATCCTGTCTCCAAAACTCACATGGATCTTTCTTCCTTGGAGTCTCCCATTCCCTTATTTGTGTTCCATCAGTCTAGGTTTGCAAAGTCAGAGGACTGAAGGGTCACCACAAAGGTGTTAACTAACAGCTCTTAATTTCAATGGTAACAATTCAAGAGAAACCAATCAGAAATGGCCATATCTTCACATTTTAGGATTTTGAGTGAGTGAATTTGTCCTATTTAACACAAACATTCTTAGATGCGGGAGATTCTCTTTTTGGAGAGACTCAGTGACCTCAGCTCCTTCTATCAAGTGGTCTGGCCATCTAGACCATATGACTCCTATGTTGTCCTGCAATAGATTGCCAAACCATGGAGTCATCTTGAGAAGTGTGTTTTCCTCTGCAGAAGAATGGGTCCTTCTTTAGCCTGAATTTGCCACCATTTATTTCTGTAATAATATCTTACTCTTCTGATCTCATTGGGACTGTGCAATTAGGGGCTAGTCTTCACTACTTTAACCTACAGAAATGAGAGACTCATCAGAGGAGACTGGTGTGCAGTACTAGAGGACCCCACAGGCAGGTTAGAGGTGATCCTAAGGATGTGGGAACTAGAACCTCTGCCCAGATTTGGAGTTTGGGGCAGGGGTGGGGGGAGATTAAGGTGGCCAAATGCCTGATGAATTGAGAGTTGTTCCTTTGCTTATAACTCTTTCACTCACTTAAAAGAAAACATTTCAAAGCTTATGATCTGTTTTCTTTAATGTTTATTTTATTTTATTTTGTTTCGTTTTTTAAAGTATTTTATTGCATTTTTGGTGAAAGCATACACAGCAAAGCAGCTTCCTATTCAGCAATCTCTACATATGTTTTTCATGACATTAGTTACATTGTTTACACTATGTCAACATTATTTCCATTCTAGTTGTTCCATCCCCATTAACCTAGTTTCACTGCCTCCCATTACCTTCTCATCTGTGCTTTAGAGTAAATGTTAACCATTTGGTCTCATAGAGATGATTTTTTAAAAGAGCACAGTGCTCAAGGATGTTAAACAAACCAGTTGCCATTGAGTCATTTCTGACTGATGGTGACCCTGTGTTTGCAGAGTAGAACTGTGCTCTGTAAGATTTTCAAAATAGTGACCTTTCACAAGCAGATCACTAAGTCTTTCTTCCAAGGTGTGGTGTCTCTGAGTGGATTCAAACCACTAACCTTTACTAACCTTTAGGTTAGTAGCTGAGCATTACCCAGGGAGTCCTCTAACCTGATTCTAAAGTAAAGAATTCAGCATTTGGGGAAAAATAGTGGCTGCAGAGTCATCAGGATTTTATGGACTCTTTAAGTTGCAAGTGACAAACTGAGCTAGAAGTAGCTTAAAAGAAAATAGGTAAGAATAACGGAAGTGGTGGGAATGAAGCATTGGTGGTTCAGTGGTAGAATTCTTACCTCCATGTGGGGGATCTGAACTTGAGTCCAACTAGTCCACCTAGAGTGGAGCCACCACCCATCTGTCAGTGGAGGCTTGTGAGTTGCTGCTGAATGGGTTCCAGTAGAGCTTTCAGATGCTAGCATAGTGCCTAAGGCACTTGACTGCTAACCAGAAGGCTGGCAGTTCAAACCCACCAGCCACTCCTCAGAAGAAAGGTTGGGCAATCTACTTCCATAGTGATACCACCTCGGAAACCCAAGGAGGGGTCATTATGAGTCGGGTCTGACAGCATATGACAACAACAACAACAGGAAGAAATTTCTGTCAATCTACTTCTGAAAATCAGCCAGTGAAAATCTTATGGATCACAACAGTCAGATCCATCCAACCAATCATAGGAATGGTGCGGGACTTAGTTCCATTTAGTTCCATTGTGTGCATCAGGTCACCATTGAGTTGAGGTCAACTCCACAGCAGCCAACAGCAATAATGGGGACAACAACAAACAACCCAAGGCACTGCCGTTGAGTCGGATCCGACCCATAGCAACCCCTCCTTGGGTTTCCAAGGCGGTATCTCTATGGAAGTAGATTTCCCAACCTTCCTTCCAGGGAGTGGCTGGTGGGTTTGAACTGCTGGCCTTCTGGTTAGTAATCAAATGCCTTAGGCACTACATCACCAGAGGTGCATAAAAGGGCAGGAGCAGCAGCAGACAGGGCCTCCTGGAATTTAGGTTGAAAAACACAGACTGATTATTCCCAGGAGTGTCTCTATCTGTCTCTCATCCCAGAGTAAGAAAAAGGCCTCATTGGTGTTTATGGGTAGAGTTCACCCTCACAGGTGGTAAGAACTTGGCTGCTGGCATCTCTTTCCCTATTAGCTGGGGCAAGGCCATGAAATGTTGAAAGTTCACCTAATGCTTCAGGAATTCTAATAAAATATCTTCTAGGTGACATGTTGAACATGAGGCTCACTGTTTCTGAACTCCGCAAGCCTCTCTCTTTAACAGCTCTTACCCATGATCACACTAGGACCTGTCACTTCCAAGATGGCTCTCCTCACTACACCTGGTCCTTGTCATTACCAGGATGTTTGTTGATAATACAGATTCTCAGGACCTATTAAATCCAGCATCTCCAGGGAAAAGGGTCTGGAAATCTAAATTTTGAACCAAGGCCCCTGGTGATTCTTATGATCCTGGATTTGTACACCTCATCCTTACCTTACTTTTCTCTCTACCCAGCCCAGAGTATTCACCCAATAGTCCTTCACTCCTTCTACAACTGCATCCATTTTTATTAATCTTCAAACCTAGGTTAAATCATTGCTTTTTTATCATTTCCATGGAGTAGGACTAGTGAAAATTCACTTACATTTGCTGATTGCAAACTGTATGATTTCCAAACAATATGGGCTCTCAAATATGCACCTCAGTTATTCTTTTTTTATTCTCTGAAGTGTTATTTATAGTTTCTTGTGTAAATATTGAAGTGTTACTACTTTCCTACAAGTTTTGATCTGATCTGCATTTCCCATTATTGATAACTTTACCTCATACGCCCACAGATGAAAGGCCATCGAGGAGGTGCTCACTCACCTTCTCTTTTCTTGGTCTCTAAACACATTTATAGTGACTTCCATCATCCTGTTCCTCTTCCTCTCACTGCTATTCTATCCCCTCACGCTCTAGGCAGATCCTTGTCCATCAATTAGCTTTTCTCTCCTCCATCTGTAGCACTTTTCTCTTTGCAAGTGCTTTTCCCTCAATGGCCAATGTACTCAAACTTTCTTACCACACACACAAAAAATTTCTTTATCCTCTCCAAACTTACAACTCTATCTCACATTTCCACAGAATAGTTCATAGTCTCCCAAATTGTGGTTCTCAAACATTATGATCAATAAGAAAACTAATTAGATGCAAATGGAAAAAATAAGGTCTAGAGTTGGTGTGTTGAAACATTAGCTTGGGAAGTTTAATGTTAAACAGTTGTCTTTACCAGAGACAATCTCAGAGGTCTAATTTGCTAATGTAATGTGATAAAATTATTACCATGCCTGATAGCTCTGGTAACGTAGTGCCTAAGGCATTTGACTGCTAACCAGAAGCTGGCGGGTCAAACCCACCACCCATTTCTCAGAAGGAAGGTTGGGCCTTCTACTTCCGTAGTGATACTGTCTCGGAAACCCAAGGACGTTGCCATGAGTTGGATCTGACTCGACAGCAGTAGAAATAGCTCAGATTTCTTGCTTTGGTTACATATATTTGATTGGTTATTGTCCCCACAGATTCATTGAGTCCTGCCCTTTGTTCCCTATGCTTCAACTGCTCCCCTGTCCTTCCTTCTGTATTTTTGTAATGGTTTTTTCATCTTACCATGTTCCTAAACTAGAAACACCTGGTATACCAACTCTGCCCCTCCATGTGGGAGCTCTGGTGGCATAGTGCCCAAGGCATTTGACTGCTAAACAGAAGGCTGGTGGTTCAAAGCCACCAGCTACTCCTCAGAAGGAAGGTTGGACAATCTACTTCTGTAGTGATACCGCTTCGGAAACCCAAGGACAGTTCGCTATGAGTTGAAATCAACTCGAGGGCAGTGAGTTTCGGTTTGGTTGTTTCTGCCCCTCCGTGCAGATATAATTAGTCAATCAGCCACTTAACCTCATAAATGTTCCTCATTCTGATGGTTTCTCCCAACATTCAACATCCTAGTTTAATCAACTGTAGGCCCTCAACTCTCTTTGAAGCGTTGTGATAACTCCCTCTTCCAATTTACCTTCC
This sequence comes from Orycteropus afer afer, assembly GCF_000298275.1. NCBI lineage: Eukaryota > Metazoa > Chordata > Mammalia > Tubulidentata > Orycteropodidae > Orycteropus > Orycteropus afer. Next base: position 3,949,812 of record NW_006921592.1, on the reverse strand, counting down.
TGGCTGTCCTTTTCTAACCCACCCTCTCTGCTATTACTGTGATTTTTTTGTTTCGTTTTGTTTTGTTTTAAAATCATATAATTTCCTTGTTTAAAGTCCTATTGTATATAGGATGGGAGCTCTGGTGGTATAGTGCCTAAGGCATTTGACTACTAACCAGAAGCCTAGTGATTCAAACCCACCAGCCACTCCACAGAAGGAAGATTAGACAATCTACTTCCATACAGATACTGCCTTGGAAACCCAAGGCGTGTCGCTAGGAGTCAAATCGACTGGACAGCAGCGAATTTGGTTTTGGTTTTTAAATAGGATAAAGTCCATGTTCATTATGACCTGCTGTTGCTGGATCTTCCTGTTTGAAAAACCTTTTGAGAATCTTCACATTGAATATAAATTTCTATTCTTCATTTCAGATCCAAGCTCCAGAGGTTTCTTCCTGCCCTGTGAGACATTCTCTATCATCCTTTGCCTTCTAATCACCCTGCTCACCTCTTCCTTAGTGCTCTATAAGTTGTCATTAATATAATAGATTGAGTTGATTACCTATTCCCTTACACCTATATCCCAGATTCCTCAAAGAGATGAATGTTGTTTTTAACCTTCAAGACTGGCCTGTGCTTGGCATCACGTGTGCACTTGAATTGTTGGTTGAATGAGTGTCACTGAAAATTAACCAATCTTATGATTAATAAAGGAGCTGTGGTAGCATAATGCCTAAGGCACTTGACTGCTACCCAGAAGGCTGGCGGTTCAAACCCACCAGCCACTCCTCAGAAGGAAGGTTGGGCAATCTACTTCAGTATTGATACTGCCTCAGAAACCCAAGGAGGGGTCACTATGAGTTGGGTCTGACTCGATGGCACATAATAACAACAAAAACATGATTAATAAATTCAATATTACTTCACAGTCAGTTACTTTGTACTTCCTGCGTGTATGGATTCCTATCTCAAAAAAGCATCTAATTTTAAGTATTAATTAATTTTACCAAGACACAAAGAGCAAAAGAGAACAGCCAATCACATTTCAGGGGCAGCTTGATTGACCCTTTAATTGCAATTTCTTTTTCAGCATGCCATGTTAAATGATACCATAAACAATATTAAATTATTTTATATACATTTATGCTGTCTTCTTTCTTATTTAAGCTGGGTAGCAATTTTATAGGCACATGAAGATTTTGTGTAAGTTTCTAAATAATGAATGTCTCACTCTGTTAAGCTTTATTCTAGCATCTGTATACCAGTGTTGTGGTTTCCTTGTTGCTATAATGCTGGAAGCTATGCTACTGGCATTTCAAGTACCCGCAGGGTCATCCATGGTGGACAGGTTACAGTGGAACTTCCAGACTAAGATAGATTAGGAAAAAAGGCATCTCCATCTACTTCTGAAAATTACCAGTGAAAACTCTATGGAGCACAATGGAAGATTGTCTAATGCAGGCTGGAAGATGAGCCGCCTGGTGGATGGAATGATTAGACTCAAGCATACCAAGGATTGTGACTGGGGCAAGACCAGGAATCATTTTGTTTTGTTGTATATGGGCCGCCATGAGTTGGAGTTTACTCAATAGCAACTAACAATAACAACAACATAAATTTTATTAAATAATACACCATAAAAGGTTGCACAATTGTCCTAGAAAACATTTTTTAAAATATTACTGAGCTCATAAAATTAATCACCTAAACTTCGTATCTTCTCTTTTTTGTTCCTAAATTTTTATTGTGGTGCTGTTGTTGAGAATATACACAGCAAAACATACAACAATTCAATCATTTCTACATGTACAATTTGGTGATACTGATTACATTATTTTATTTGTGCAACCATTCTCACTCTCCTTTTTTGAGTTGTTTCTCCCTCACTAACATAATCCACACTTATTCAATCTATATGCTGAGCAAATAATCTGAGAAGCTGGACTATATGAAGAAAAACGTGGTATCAGGATTGGAGGAAGAAACATTAACAACCTGAGATATGCAGACGATACAACTTTGCTTGCTGAAAGTGAAGATGACTTAAGGCACCTAGTGATGAAGGTTGAAGAATACAGTCT
>NW_006921592.1:3938966-3947240 GCF_000298275.1 Orycteropus afer afer | reverse complement strand
GGGAGGCCTTCAATGAGATGGATTGACATGGTGGCTGCGATGATGGGCTCAAGTATAGCAGGGATTGTGGGGCTGGCGTGGGATCGGGCAGTGTTTCATTCTGCTGTGCATGGGGTCGCTATGAGTCAGAAATGACTCGACGGCACTTAACAACAACAACATAAACTCACTGGGCCCTAAGGTTTCAGTCTAATCTTTTGAGTTGTTATTCTCAATTTGTCCCATATAGATAGTTCTTAAAAGAACATAATGCTCAAGGCACACCTTTTTCTAACTAATTAACCTAAATTGTTCTTTGGTTTTAAGATGACTTCAGGGGATTTTTTGTCTTAAGGTTTGAAGATTATCTCTGAGAAATATATTCAGTGGTTCACCCACCTTCCATGGCTCCAGAAAGTCTGGAGAAATGAGAAGTTAAAAATCTGTTCTGCATATTCCCCATTTTGATCACGCTTCTTCTATGGAATCTTTGATCAAAATGTTCAGTAATGGTAGCCAGGCACCATCCAGTTCTTCTGGCCTTGTGACAAAGGACTGCAGTGTTTCATGGCAGCAATTAGCCACATATTACATATCCTCCTCCTATTCTTGACTCTCCTTTTTCCTCTGTTGCTCCAGGCTAACAGAGACCAATTGCTGTGCCCTGAATGGCCACTTGTAAGCTTTTAAGACCCCAGGCACTATGCGACAAGCTAGAAGGTAGAACTGAAGCACTAAACACATTATTAGGCCAATTAACTGGGATAGCCCATGAAATCATGACCTGGAACCTCCAAACCAAGGAACTAAAACCATGTGGTGGTTGTACGTATGCAGCCTCAGCAGCTACTCAGTAGCTTCTCTTTTACATCCTTTTGTTGTTGTTGTTGTTATGTGCTGTTGAGTTGGACCTGACTCATAGCGACCCCTCCTTGGGTTTCCAAGGCAGTATCACTATGGAAGTAGATTGCCCAACCTTCCTTCTGAGGAGTGGCTCCTTCTGAGGAGTGGCTGGTGGGTTTGAACCACCAGCCTTCTGGTTAGCAGTCAAGTGCCTTAGGCACTACGCTACCAGAGCTCCTTCTTTTACATCCCTATACAGTGTAATTACTATGAGATTTTCTGATTATATAGTGTGTCACTGCATTGTGCCAAGACATGTTTGTGATGCTGGAGGGTTTGTTGTGGTTATATAATTAGTTCAGAATACATAATTTGCCAAGCTCGATTCATCCTTCATCATTCTGCAAGGAAGAAAGTGTTCATGAATTGAAAGAAGTATGTGTACTGCTTTTTCTGAACCTCTTAATTATATCCTTGGAAATAACAAAGGCCTCTCATCCCTTAGTCTGTTTATGTGCTTTAATCAAGGTTTTCAAAGTGCTTTACAAGCACAAAACCATTCCTGCATTTGTTTCCAAACTCAATTGTAGATGGAACCAAGTTTTACACGTTAAAAAAAAAAAAAAAAAAAAAAAAAAAAAAAAACCTCTCAGACTCCTCAGGACAGAAATTTTAGAAATTAAAGAAAAAAAAGAAAAACTTTTCCCTGGATTTATTCTTTTTCAGGTTATGGCTTTCTTTGACAACAGTAAACAAAAGTCTTATTTGGAGATTGCCCAAGATTAAATGAAGACAAATTACATTCATAGTGAGGCTACAAGTTATAGTTTTCAAGGAAGAGTATAAGAACCTCCTGTCACATGACTCAGTGATCATTTTTCCAGGGTCTTTATTTCTCTCACATTAGATTTTATTGCTATAACTTCCGGTTCTCTTTCTATAAATGGGGAAACAAAGCTTTGTTTACTGCCTATAAGGCTGGGCAGTCCTGATGGAATAAAACAGAATGGAGGCAATCTTGACCGTCTAAGGGACCTGCAAAGTTCCATGTGATCTGTTCGCATTTCTTTACAAATTGGGGAAAAATATTTATCTTTTCTCTGAGCTACCACTGTAGAATTTCCCAACAAAGTTTGTTTCCCAGCAAAGGTGCTACTGTAAAAAATGTTTTCAACAATCTCTTAAAAAACATTCTACCCTGAAATACAGATTGAACTATGATAGAAGCATAAAAAAGTCAAGAGTTTGACAAACTCAAGAAGTATACAAATTCAGTGCAACTTTACAGTGGTGTGGATGTTATGGACAGGCTTGGTAGTAAAGGGGGATATGTGACCTGAATTAGTGAAAAAGTAGTAAATCATTGCCCAGGGATAAAGCCCAGAAGGCAGGAAAGGATGAATGGAAACGGTAAACACAGGGAGGGGGTGGGAAGAGTGCTCTGTGTGTGTGTGTGTGTGTGTGTTTGTGTGTGTGTTGGGGGATGGATTGCAATCAATGTCACAAATCAAAATGTGAATGAATTGTTGAGTGGCAAACCAAGTTGCTCTGTAAGTTTTCACTCATATCACAGTAAAAAGTTAAAATAGAAAAAAAAATAAATAAAAAGCATCGAGTGAATTCCAATTCATGGCAACCCCATGTGCTCAAGTGTTACAGAGTGAAAATCTCCATAGGGTTTTCTTGGTTATGGTCTTTAGGAGGCTGATTATCAGCCTTTTCTTCCGCAGTGCCACTGGGTGGAATTTGATCAGGTTAGTAGTCAAGTGCAAACAGTTTGCCCCAACCAAAGATGAAAGAAATAATAATCATATCCTCTCTTCATTTATTGGCAAGGTTAGCTTCCAAAGATCAGGCTGTTACACAAAAATTGGTATTATGTGAAAATGGAGGATGATCACATCAGATCACAAAATAGAGGGTGAGTACATCACTATATAATTGACAAATTACATCATTACATAACTGCCAAATTATATCATCACATAACTATCAAACCACTGAGAATCCTGGCTCAGCCAAGTTGATCATCACAGCCAGTTTCCTCTCACCTCACACTTTGGTGTTTGTTACTGCCAGATGTATGTTGTTAGTGCAAGAATAGTCAGATAGTAGTTTTTCACTACTGTCATAAGGCAAAATGTCAGATAACAAGATAGTTGGTAAATGAGGAGAGGGTGTATGCCTTAAAAGGATGTTCCATCACATTAAAGGACAGAAAGTCCTTCCCTTATCTTATTTTAAAACAGGATTGAAAAAAAAAAAGACTCATGGTCTGGTCAGTGGCAGTCCCTTGTGCAGACAGATCCTTTGCCTGAGGGGCCTCTTCATAGAGTTTTAAATACTTTTGCCCAAATCTTGTCTTATTACTGACAGGTATTTATTTTAAATCTGCAGTGAATTGCTTGATGTGGCCCTTCTAGCCATTGTCCTCCATTCAGTGATATGTATTGTAAATCCTATTATCCATGCCTGTTTGGGGTGGTGTGGTAGTTAAGGTTGGGTGTCAACTTGGCTGGGTAGCTGGTAGCAGTCATTCCCTATAATGACTGGCAATCGGCTCTGTGGTGGGATTTGCCTTGAGCAACTGAGTAGCTGTGATTGTTAAAGCCATCCACTTGGGTTATTTCTGTTGGAGTAACACAGGTGGAATATATCTTGAGTCCTGCCTTGCTGGAGGGTATAACTCAAATCACCACCCTTGGCTTCCTTGAGGGTATACCTATGAATCTCTTGGGAAGGTTTGCCTTCCTCTTGCTTGGGTTCTGTGTTTTGGCTCATCCTCATCTCACCCCTGGACAGCAGGGGACAGCAGCCGTCATCTGATCTGCTGATCAAGGTTCATCAAACTTGAGAATTGGGAGGATCCTCCACACGCACTCACAGAACTGGGACTCGCCAGCCTGCCAGCCTCCCTGCCCCTTTGGCTAAGTCCAACCCTTATTTTATTTAAATCTTGAATTTAGCATCATAGATAATTTTTATGTGTCTCTTAATTACCCATGGTGGTCCCCTGTGCCCACAATGTACAAATTAGGCACGCATTAATGCAAAATTATGCACATGAAATTTCTCTTCTGGGTATTTTTGGACTAAGTTCCTCTTTAGAAGAAGAAAAATGTGCTCAGATCATTAAGGGTGAATTTATAGATCAAATCTATTACTCTCCTATGAGTTCATGTTATAAATTTAAACAAATGTGTGTCAAAAAAGTCAAATAAAGTCCTTAGAGAATGTTTTTATGTACAAGATTTTTAACATTGCTTGATTATATTCTAAAAACTAAACTGATGGAAATATATTTTAAAAAACGAAACAACAAATGCAAGTGAGGTTCCAGGGAGATTGGAACTCTTAAATTACTGTTTGTGGGACTGTAAAATGGTAAACCACTGTGGAAAACAGCATGGCACTTCCTCAAACAACTAAAAATAGAACAATCTTATGACCCAAGAATCATACCCCTAGGTATGTATCCAAGAGATATAAGAGCAGTAACATGAATAGACATCCACACCAATGTTTTTTGCAGGATTATTCACAATTTCAAAAAGATGGAAACAACCTAAGTGCCCATCAACAGATGAATGAATAAACAGAATGTGGTACATTTATATAATGGAATACTATGCAAGTATAAAAAATGAGGACCCCTGAAAACATAACATCAATGACTCTGGAGGACATTATGCTGAGTGAAATAAGTCAATGATGAGAGGATAAATTGTATGTTCCCACTTTTATAAAGCTAAGGACAGATATACACATAGAAAGAAATGTTCTTTGATGGTTACCAGGCATGGGAGGTGGAAGGAGGGGCAAGGGAGGTGGGAAAGTCACTTTCTGGAGTAGACACTTATTTTTGGTGATGGGAAAGACAATACTAAAAAAGATGAAATCCATACAGTTTGACCAAAGTAACTGAAGACACTAAGAAGTACACAAGAAAAAGGAACAAGTTTAGTAAATACTGTAACATATTCAATTTTGCAATAACAACCAAAAATATATATGTGGTTACATAGGTAGTTGTGTTTGCATATATGTCTTTGGGAAGGCATATGTGAGCAGCACATGTAGGTATAGGTTTATCTATGTTGTTGTTGTTGTTGTTATGTGCCGTCGAGTCGGCCCCGACTCATAGCGACCCCTCCTTGGGTTTCCGAGGCAGTATCACTATGGAAGTAGGATTGCCCAACCTTCCTTCCGAGGAGTGGCTGGTGGGTTTGAACCGCCAGCTTTCTGGTTAGCAGTCAAATGCTTTAGCCATTATGCTACCAGAGCTCCTAGGTTTATCTATAGGCATATTAAACCTATAGGCATGTTAAATACATCTTTGTGTGTGCTGCATATATATCTGTAGTAATAATAAAGCACATAGGGGCACATTTATGGAGACTTTCTAGATATATCCAAACAACTCCTGGAATTGATTTACTCAGTTGAAAGACTTGGGACTATAGTCTCATAGGATAAATTAGTCAACTGGCATAATACAATGCATAAAGTAAATAAATATTCTGTACCTTAGTTTGGTGAGTAGTGCCTAGGTCTTAAAAGCCTGTGAGAGGCCATCTAAGATACAACTATTGGTCTCTCCTTGTCTGGAATAAGAGAGAATGAAGGAAACCAAAGACTCAAGGAGGAAATTAGTCCACAGGACTAATAACCCATATGAGACATGCCCTCTTCTAATCTGAAACCAGAAGAACTCAATGGTACCCGACTACCACTACTAACCATTCTGACCAGGGATACAGTAGAAGGTTCTGGTCAGAATTGGAGAAAAATGTAGAACAAATCACAAAAAAGACCAGATTTATTAGACTGATACAGACTGGAGGAATCCTCAACACTATCAACCTAAGACCACCACTCATTCACAATGAGAAGAATGGGAATTCCAGAACACTTAATTGTGCTCATTACAAACCTGTACATAGACCAAGAGGCAGTGGTTTGAACAGAACAAAGAGATACTGCATGGTTTAAAGTCAGGAAAGGTGTGTGTGCATCAGGGTTGCATCCTTTCATCATACTTGTTCAATCTATATGCTGAACACATAGTCCAAGAAGCTGGACTATATGAAGAACAACATGGCATTAAGGATTGGAGGAGTACTCCTTAAACCTGACATACGCAGATGACACAACCTTGCTTGCTGGAAGTGAGGAAGACTTGAAGTACATACTGATGAAGATCAAAGACTATAGCCTTCAATATGGATTACACTTCAACATGAAGAAAACAAAGTCTTCACAATTGGACCAATAAGCAACATCATGATAAAAGGAGAAAAGACTGAAGGTGTCAAGAATTTCACTTCACTTGGATCCACAACCAGCCCTCATGGAAGCAGCAGTTAAGAAATCAAATGATGCATTGGATTGGGGAAATCTGTTGCAAAAGACCTCTTTAAAGTGTTAAAGAGCAAAGATGTCCCTTTAAAGCCTAAGGTGTACCTAACACAAGCCAGGGTATTGTCAATCCCCTCAAATGCATGTGAAAGCTGGTATCAAAGGGGCAAGGAGGCTGCATCTTTTGACCTCCTCTAACCCCACAAGAGAGGGACAGAATCATTCTCAGCAGCCCAAGGCTTATTCCTTCCAGGCCAGACAGGCTAGTTCCCTCCAGCCCTTTCATCAACCCTGACACCAACTGTCCCTCCCACAGCACTCTACCTCTCTGCTGGGCTCAACAATTTGTTGCAGTGGCCTCGCAGAACTCACAGACACCACTCATAGATTATGTGGTTTATTACTGAAGTAACAGGCTACAACTCAAATTCAGGAAACTACTCAGGATTCAGTTGCTTGGTCAGGACAGTCTCCTCTCTGCTGTGCCCTTAGATGCACCTCTGTAGCCCTTGGCCTTTCAGCCTGGCCTCTGCTCTGTGGGCCAGATAAGTCTACCACTCTGTCTCGTGCCTCTTGGTTCCACTGCCGCCATCTCTCAGCCATCTCTTTCAGTTATGGATCAGACTCTCAGCCACACATCTGTCCCAGCCATCAGTGAAAGATGTTCCTCCTCTCTACCTCTAGGACAACCCACTTCAAGCCCAGAAAAGTGGCAAAACCAACCAATCCCAACACCAGAATTCCACACATCTGAGAGAGAGCGAACTTCCCAGGAAACTCCTTTGTGCTGCTCTCAAATGAAATAACCCAAGTGGAGAACTTTAACAATCAGGAGCTACTTAGTTGCTCATGGCAATTCCACCATGGAGTTTACAAAGACTATGGCTAGAAAAGCCATACTATGTAACTTACTAGACTGCAGCTGGGCAATGAATAAGGACGACCACAGAAGAATTGATGCCTTTGAATTATGGTGTTGGTGAAGAGTATTGAATACACCATGGACTGCCAGAAGACAAATCTGTCTTGAAAGAATTACAGACAGAATGCTCCTTAGAAGCAAGGATGGTAAGACTTTGTCTCTCATACTTTGGTTATGTTACCAGGAGGGACCAATCTCTGGAGAAGGATATCATGCTCAGTAAAGCAGAGAGAGAGAAAAGGGGAAGACTCTCAATGAGATGGATTGACACGGTGGCCACAACAATGGGCTCAAGTATAGTCATGATTGGGAGGATGGTGTAGGACCAAGCAGTTTTTATTCTGTTGTAATAGGTTCCCTATGAGTCAGAAGTAACTTGATGGCACCTAACAACATCACTCTAAAATACCCTTTTAACCTAAAACTGAAACCACTCCCAGAGGTCACCTTTCAGCCACAGGTGTCCCTTAAACAATTAACTAAATGACAATAAACTGTCAACATTTACCCAAATGTAAAGATGTGAAGGCAAGGAAGAAGAAGGGAAGCTTGATCAATAGAAAGAGAATAAACAGAATGAGAATACCAACCCATTGTGAAAATTGTAACAAATGTCATGGTACAGTTGCTATAAATAGTTAAATGGCAACCTAATTCACTTGTACACTTTCACCTAAAAAAACAATAAAAGATTGAAAAAAAATACATTTTAAACATTTTTGAGACTGTACACTCACTCCTCACTTATTGACATAGCTTCCAACAACCAGGTCAGTGTGCAAAAATCAGCATTATGATAAAATGGAAGATGACCACATCAAATCACAAAATGGAGGATGATTACATCATTACAAAACTGCCAAACCACTGAGAATCATGGTCCAGCCAAGTTGATACATAACCTTAAGCATCACAGCCAGTGTTACTCTCACCTCACACCTTGGTGTTCATTACTGTTAGACATACATCATTAATGCACAAAATAGTCAGATAGTAGATTTCTTACCATTTCATAAATGCAAAATGTTGGATAACATGATAGACAATAAGTGAAGAGTTGTTGTTGTTGTTGTTGTTATGTGCCGTTGAGTCGGCCCCGACTCATAGCGACCCCTCCTTGGGTTTCCGAGGCAGTATCACTACGGAAGTAGGATTGCCCAACCTTCCTTCCG
>NW_006921592.1:3923753-3938591 GCF_000298275.1 Orycteropus afer afer | reverse complement strand
ATGCCCAACCTTCCTTCCGAGGAGTGGCTGGTGGGTTTGAACCGCCAGCCTTCTGGTTAGCAGTCAAGTGCTTTAGCCACTATGCTACCAGAGCTCCTGACTCCATGGTAACTGGTATTATTTTATCTAATCCTCATTACTCTAAGGCAGGTAGGTGCTCAGGTTATGCCCATATCACAGAGGAAGAAACTGAGGCATGAAGACTTAAAAGCATAAGGTGTCCACCCTCATGGCCAAGTCCAGGTACAAATGCAGTTCTGCTTCCAAAGTGCAGGTCATGTCCCACTGGAGGTTCATGAAACCAATCTGGGAAATCATTATCAGCATAAAAAGAAATCAAATAGAATAAAATAAACTGGGATGGAATAAAATAAAATAGTACAGAGAATATCTCAGAGATCACAGATAAGGGAAGTATTAATTTGTGAACCTTCATTTTAAATACACACACATATTTTTGATGTAAAGCATATTTCTCTTTCTGGCTTGTAGTTTAAACAAAATGAAACACTTAACCTTTATACTACCCCTCAACCTTTCTTCATTTTAAAGACCCAGTTATATAAAACCCAAGTAGAATAAGCTTAACTATGGTGAAATAAAAAGTAATACCAATCTGATTTTTAAAGGGATCAGTATTATAGATTGATTTTTAAAAGCTATTTATAGTGACATTATCATAGGATGAAAGGTCCATGTTGACCCTTTGTTACATATTTTATTCTATTTTTTTTTAAATTCATGTTTAAAAGAGAAAAACACTGCAAAATTAATCCCCCTTCTATCAGACAGACAGAATTCACAACAAAATTGAATGGATAAAGCTCACAACACAAAATAATGTAAACACAATGTCTTATTTATTTTTATCTGAAGCACAAAGGAGCTCACTCAGCACAAGAACAGTAAGCAAATCAGCACAAATATTGAGAAAAACATTCTCCATGAATACAGACATCTACATTTTTAAGAGCAGCAGGAGGGGTTTAACAACAATTCAAAGTGGTTTCCTTTCTGACAGGCTTTTGAATAGAAAATGCCAAATAACAGATAAACTAAGAATAGCATCTGTTACCCAAGTTAGTTGACCATGAAAGCCATCTTGGAATTCATATTTAATTTCATCATTGGATGGTTCAACTCTTGCACATCATTAAACTTGGACTATATAAAAAAATTGACCCCTGGGATCGGACTCATAGCAATGCCTCCTTAGGTTTCCGAGACGGTATCACTACAGAAGTAGATTGCCCAACCTTCCTTCCCAGGAGTGGTTGGTGGGTTTGAACCCCCAGCCTTCTGGTTAGCAGTCAAATGTCTTAGGCACTATGCCACTAGAGATCCCTATTAACTCTATATCACACTCAGGTTTGTGGGAGAGAAAGGGAGGTAAGACTGTGCATGAAAACAAGTATAAACCAAAACAAACCTATTGCCATCAAGTCAATTATGATGCATAGTGACCTCCTTTGGGTTTCCTAGGCAGTAAATATTTATGGAAGTAGATTGTCCAGTCTTCCTTCCACAGAGTGGCTGGTGGGTTTGAACTGCCAATCTTCTGGTTAGCAGTGAAAAGCCTTAGGCACTATGCCACCAGAGCTCCTTAAAACAAGCATAGTAACCAACATTAAGGCTTCCTAGCGGTATCTATTCATGTGGGCACTTCTATTTAAGCTTTCCCTTCAGAGACATTAAGAAGTATGAGGGTCTAAAATCATACTGCAAGTGGTGAGGCAGGTCTGAAATGGTGAATATCTCCTTTATTCCTTTCACAAAAAAAACTGCAAAATTCATAACAATCTACTCAATTTTAGAGTAATTTCTAGCCTATCCACGGGCTTGACATTTCTTAACCTATATTTTAATAGCCAGAACACTCTTTTTAAGCATGATTTTAGCAGCAGCATCAACCTGAAAGAAAAAAAAAAAAAAAGAGGGTAACAATGGCTGCTTCTTCAGGGATAGATCACCAGGCCTTTCTTATGAAGTGGACTTGAGCCTCCAATCTTTTGGTTTTCAGCCAAGCACATTAACCATTTGTACCACCCAAGGAGTCCTCAAAAGGCTACAAGAAGGCATGCAATTCAGGATCCTTTCTGAATACAGCACAAGGTAGAATTGACAAAACATGCCTTCTAGCTTGCCTTTAAAACTTTTCATCTACCTGGTTCTGAAGTGAAAGACTCAAAATAGGAAGAGTCTGGTAAACCAAAAACCAAACTCACTGCCATTGAGTTGGACCAGACTCATAGCAACCCCTCCTTGGGCTTCTGAGGTGGTATCACTACAGAAGTAGATTGTCCAACCTTCCTTCTGAGAAGTGGCTGGTGGGTTTGAACCGCCAGCCTTCTGGTTAGCAGTCAAATGCCTTAGGCAGTACACCACCAAGAGTCTGATTAGGAGTGAAAATTTTAAAATACATTCTTGGATCTCACATCCACGATATTTCCTCTCTAAGATCTCAGCTGCAGCTGCCAACAGGAATATTCAAGGCACACTTCAAAATCAGCTAAGAGTCATAGGGAGTGTTTTCCTACTACTTCCCTTCCTTTAATGTGTAGAATTCTAACTGAAGTGAGATCCACTTGGGTTCAATGCTCACAAGCATTAACTTAGAAAGACTTCCTCTTGTTCCAAGATATCCTCTTGGATTCGAAAACCCTTGACAGTTAAATTACTGAAAAAGCTAGGGCATAAATATGGGAAGCAAAGTCTCTTCAATCTCAATTTGTAATTACTAGGACAACCTCTCATCTTCTGTTTCCCACCTTTCAGTCACTTGAGGACAAAGATCACCTTAGCTATTTGCTTTTGTGTTCTGGTTGCAAAAAAATATATTTTGTAAATTGATGACAGTCATTACTACTGAATACGTTTTTACCTTTCAAAGTGCATTACATTACATATATATATATATATATATATATATATATATATATATCATGAAATGGTGTGGGGTGGGGTGAGGGGGCTAACAAGTTGTAATTCTTTCTTTCCTGTCAGAGAGCAAAGTATTCAAGCATCAAGTGACAACGAGGATTGGCTTGGGATACTGCCTCTCCACAATTCACAAAGTCAACCAACATTAGGCAAAGGCAACATTTCAAAGTGCAGAACATCTGGCCATGAGTATGGCTAATGCCCGTAGTACTGCAAAGAGCATATGCAGCATTCAGAAACACTGCACTGGGAGCAATAAAACTCATAAGTTACAGGGATGCAAGGAGATCAAAGCACATGTAAACATTTCAACACATTCTATTCTCACTAGAAATGATATGCAGGTACTAACATACTATTAAGGGGAAATCTGATGTTAGACACATTGGTTATAAATGGCCATTCTTCCTGCTTGTGATGCCATAAATTTATATTTACTGCATGTGGATCCCAAATCTAAATGAAAACTGATGTTCAACATCAAAATGTGTATGCTTAAGAAAGATAAAAGTGTAGGATCTTGCAAGACTTGGGCACAGTGCTGCCTGTTACTAGTTCTTGCCCATCTCATCTAAATTCCTGAGCCTACTCCCTTGGGTTAGACACCATGTTGGGGATAAATTTGTTAGGGCTTCTTTGACATGGATCAGGAATTTAAAATACTGGAAATAAGAGACTTAAATTGGATTTACTGAGCTACTTAAAATCCTGCAATGTTAACTCTGTTATTTAAAAGGAAAAAAAATACAATAAAATATTTGTTCAATCTTTAGGTTTACTGTATCAAATCAAATCTATAAGTGTTTCTAATGTTCTTGTTAGCCATTCAGGAAGGAGGGGAGAAACCCTGGGTAAATTACTGCTTAATTAGCATGAATATGTGAAAGGAAAATTTATAGTATAAGAGGAGGGATTGTGTTCTTAGTTCTGTAAATAGAGAGTTAACCATATTACATAAAGTTCTTTACCATAAGGCAATAATAAGTGTTACCCAAACTGTAGGAACAAGCATTATGATATATTAAGACAAACTATTTTTCTTCCTTGTTGGTATATATATATATATATATATATATATATATATAGTATTCAGAATTAAATGAGAATTGTGTGGGACTTAAATAACATATTCATATCAATACTTTTCAAGCATTTATTATAAAGTCATAATTTGGTTTTAATTCTAAGTTATGGGAAAGCACACTCCATTAGGTTAAGAAGTATAAAAATGTTCTTTGTTTAATTTTCCTAGATGTCTATTACAAACTACGTTCTATTAATATAAGCATGGTGTATGGCATGTCATTTTTTTGTTGTTGTTTTTATTCTAAATCTCTAATGTCCTGAAAAATGGAGGGAATTAAAAAGACAACTGGATAAAAGTGGGAAATAGAGTGCTTTCCATAAGCAATGCTTATAGATTTTAATAATATTTCGTTAACATGACTTGCTCTTCATTTTAAAATTCCAAGAGATTGTCATCTGAATATGAAATATCCAGTAACTATAGTACACCAGTGTTTTTCGTTCTGTTGTACATAGGGTTGCTATGAGTTGGGGCTGATTCAATGGCACCTAACAACAACAATATAGTATAGTGCTTGGGTAGAATAGGCCAGTATAGTGGAGCCTTTCCTTTGATATTGACAACTCGATGTTCTCTACCCACTCCAACTTATGAAAACTCCAGTCTACACAACAGTGGAATATGGAATTTGTGTCTCTTCTAATAAAATCTGAAGCAATAACATCACACAGCTATTAATCAAGGTGATTAAATACACAAAAATACAATTATTTATGCCACAGTTATATGAATAATATTCCTAAGAGAATTTAAATCTTTAATATCCACTTCTGTCAAACACTCTCAAGCACGGAATTACATTAAGAAAGCATGTGGCATTCAATTTCTGACATTTCATCCCCAAAGAGGGTGAAACACATCAATAACACATCTCTGAAATGCAAATTCCTTTAAGTGCAAATTTCCAGAACACAAGGTCAATCTAGAAAAACATTTTAAAATTCAACAAGTTCTCTTTTTAAATTAGTATGCTCAGTATGTAATTTTCAAACACAATCCTAAGTGATTTTCCAAAATTTGTTCATAGTCTCTTACTCTGTCACAAAAATATTCTCACTGGTCCTTTTCAGGTTTCTAATTTTCAAATTAACTCAAAATATTTAACCTTCTAGGAATCTTTTCTCTCTGTATTCCAAAATATGCAATAGATTTTACTGAAATCTCATAATAACATCACCAGCAAAAACATTTCCTTATGTTTGAGCTTAAAGTAAATCTGAACAGCTCAAGATGGAGGAATTTTCATGAAATTTTGAACTCTCCCAACCAGGGAGTTAAGAATTAGTGCAATTTCCTTCCAAGAATTTGTCAAGCGAATACTGTAACTAGACACAGAAAAAGATAGTCATCCCAAGAACAAGGTACTGTTTTTTGACTTTCTAACTCCACCTGGGCAGAAGGGAGATGCAAAACCATGTTAGGTCAGGAGAACATTCTCAGAAGCCCAAGGGTCTTACACGGAGCTTGAGAACGGAACGACTTGCTTTCCGCTCACATAAACCTCCTCAATATTTCGATCATCTCCTGAAAGAAAAAGCAAGGAATCTTTTAGAAAGTGCTATGTGTCAATAGTTATATTGTGGCTGGCAGTATAACTATTTTTGAAAAATAAAACAAAAAATGACTTCTAAGAGAAGAAATTCAAAAGCTACTCTTCTTTTCTGGCAGATTGTTTATAATCTGGAGGGACAAGACCAATAGAAAGGCTGCATCTAATTTGAGGGTAAGGATCCAAGTTCAGCCCCTGAGGTAGAAATCAGGTAAAGTTGAAACATCCCTTTGTTGTTCCCCAGCTGAAGTAGCTGGCTTGCATTTCTAACCTCTGTTGTCAATGGAGTGCTTATCTTTAAACCGAGAGACCCTGGGTGGTGCCAACAGTTGGCTCAGAGCTGCTGACCCAAGGTTGAAGGTTGCAGTCCACCAAGAGGTGCCCTGAAAGAAAGGTCTGGCCATCTACTTCCAAATTACCAGCTATTGAGAACCCTGTGGAGAAAAGTTCTATGCTGACACCCATGGGGTCACCATGAGTTGGAGTCTACTTGATGGCAACTGGTTTTATTTTGTCTTTAAACTCATACTCAGCATGAGGTGACTGGGCTCCAGGAACTGATCACCACAAGGTCCCTGGTATCTCCCATCTCAAGTTCATCAGGGGTCTGAGCTCAGTGAACAGAATGGGAGGCAGAGAAGAATCTTCTGCACTGTTTACTGTTTTTCTCTCTCAGTGAGCAGAATTGAATTCAAGTAGGTTAAAAGCCTCTGTGACAAGACTCCACTGCAAACAAATAAAGCATGGTAGGGCAGACTGGAGGGAATAGAATGAGTGTGAGAGGAATGGATACTTTTTGGCCTCCCATTTATCTGTTTAGGATTTATGACACTATGTTCTAGAGGAGGATGCACATTTCAATAGTGCCTTTTAAATATCATGCCTTAAATGGCCTTAATAGTGAGAAGTCTAAAAGAAACAATGAATCAAAGAAAATTACCACACATAGCACTTAACATAGAGTTGGATATCCAAGAATTAGACAAAGATGGATTTCACTTATCATAGAGACATATGTTTACCTACCTAGATAGAGGAACTTCTGGATAACAGCCTAAAATGGAAAATAAGATAACAATAAGAAAGAATACTTAGTGCGTTTGGGAAAGCAAATTCATAGTCAACAGGTTTGGTGAAGTCAAGAAATACAATTTTTTTTTTTTTCAATCATAAACTCTACCTCCATTAAGTAATAAGAAATGGTCTTTAGTTTAAAATAGTTATTGACTGTGGTAGCATAATGGCTAAGACACTTGACTGCTAACCAGAAGGCTGGCAGTTCAAACCCATCAGCCACTCCTCAGAATGAAGAATGGGCAATCTACTTCCACAGAGTTACCACCTCTGAAACCAAAAGAGGGATCGCTATGAGTTGGAATGGATTCAATGTCAGTGAGTTTGGTTTTTTTTTTTTAATTTCTGTTTTAAGAAGTTAATGTAATAAAAATAATTCCAACATTTCAACAGGAATATAATGTAAGAAAAATGATCAGATGAGTGGGACTGAAGAAATTGACTAAAGGACTAAAAGAATAAATAATATGAAAATAACAAACAGTATCAATTTCAAATAATCCAACATCTTTCTCTAAGAATCTTATTGGTTAAGCACTCAGCTGCTAACCAAAAGGTCAGTAGTTTGAACCCACCAGCCACTCTGGGAGAAAGATGTGGCATTCTGCTTCATAAAGATTACAGTGTTGGAAACCCTACGGGGCAGTTCTACTCTGTCCATTAAGGTTGCTATGAGTTGGAATCAACTTGATGGTTACTAGTTTTGTTTTGTTTGTCATATTTATATTTATTATATGTATTATCACATTTACTTTCAGCATCAATTTGGCCTTTTCCTCCTGGTTCCTGAACTCCACCTGGTAACCAAACTTTACCCAAATCAGCTAAGCAGGGGCACTCAATCTGATCTTTACACAGATTGTCTGGGAAGCTCACCTTATTACTAACAAGAAGAACCTGGCTAGTTAGGCGCTCTGGTGGCACTATGGTTAAAGCATATAGCTGCTAACTGAAAGGCCAGCAGTTGGACCCCACCAGCCACTCTGTGGAAGAATGATGAGACATCTGCTTCCATAAAGATTTACAGCTTTGAAAACCCTATGGGACAGCATCACTTTGTCCTAAAGGGTCGTTATGAGTCAGAATTGATTCAGTGGCAGTGAGTAGGTACGTAGCTAGTTTATAAAAACCCTAGAACCTGTGAGCAGAGCAGTACTGACCCAGAGAGGGGCTGCCCAAGAGTTACCCTGAGGAACACCTGTTCCAGTGAGGATCTTATCTTAAGCTGTCCTCTGAAGAAGGGAGAATACTAGGAGTATAGTCTGAGTTCTTGTGAGGTATTTGTGACCGCTGTTAATGTATTATTGAACCCAGCAGAGAAACAGAAAATGAAATATTGGAGAAGTGGAAAGGTGGAAGCATAATTGACCTCGGCCTCGCCTCTGGGAGCCGTTCATGCTGGTTCTGGTTCAGGACATTGTCCTTCCACGAATGAATCAGTTTGTAAATGGTAATATTGTTGGTTTTTTTTTTTTTTTTAAGAAAAACTCAATGTCAGATAAAGAATTGTTATAAAAGTGAGAAGAACTATTTTCTTTTATGCATAAGAAAACATTTTACAATAAGAAAATCAAGGTAATGAAACTCATTTTCTAATAAAATTAAGAAAATAAATAAAGCAGAGTGGTTAAGGGTCTAACCTCTGGTAGTGAAAAGGTCCTGGGTTGGAATCCAAACTCTATTATTATTATTATTTAGCCATGAGTCCTTAGGTAAATCACCTAACCTCCCTTAAGCCTCACTTCGCTTATAAGGAAAATAGCAATATCAACAGTTTGTATCTGCCAGAGTTGTTCTGATGCTTGAAACAAAGTGCTTAATCCCATGCTTACACAGTACATAGCAAGTGTTCTGTGTTAGCTATAGAGAGGCTGCTTATTGCCAAAATAAATTTAAAAATACAAATATTTTATTAATACCATTATTCTGAATATTATTGTCATGAAATTTATTACAATTAATAACCCGAAAAATAACTCCAAGATCTGTTTTCCCTTTTCAGCTTCTCCTGAGTCCCATTAAAATGTTTCAGCTTCTTTTTTTTTTTTTTTTAAGGGAAGCTGTTGTGACTACTTCATGGGATAAGTGTCTTTTGATTAACATTCTTTCACTTACCTCTGAAATATCACCAGCAAAATCCCCATAAAAGAGGTCAATGGGAGAGTCTGATGCTTTGGGATTGATCAGGAGTGCATCAAATTCCTTGCCCACTTCGAAGTTTCCAATTTCACTATCTAGCCCCAAGGCTACAAAGCGGAAACAAAACAGTATTTTGGGCCATCAGACCATGATAAAGTCTCACTTTGCAAAAATAGAATTGGCCAACATAATAACATGAGAAAAAAAAATCGGTATCTTAATAGTGAAACAGAAAACGTCTTTCATTCCAGTAGTTCTACGACTTCTACTTACAAAAGCAGAAAAAGGACAAGAAAAGTAAAATCTGAGAATAAAAATAGTCCCTGTCATTACTATGATCATAATTCTGATGGTCTCTCTCTCTTTTAGCTGTACTGGTGCACTTCCTACCCCAGCTGCTCTGTGATTTTTCCTTCATCTCTGAGAAACATGATTGGCTTGGCATAAGACCTCTTTACTTTTTCCCTCCTATTCTCCCCTCAACACTCCAACTCATTTCCCTGCATTGTTTATTCCTTTTGTTCTATGAAATAGCTAACAAAAACTATTTTCATGGCAGTGAAATGAACCTTCCAATAAATAAAAAATAATTATCCTTTTGCATATCTGCCAAAGCAAAGATATACATCGTAAATTTCTTAGTTTAAATCCTTTGAATAGAAACAAATTCACTTTTCAAAGTGAATAGATCTCATAACTCAAAAATTCCAGTGCTTTGAAAGCAAGCTGATTTCTTTATAACCATGAAGGTTTTCTGATCATCAGGGAAGAATGGTTGCCTAAAACAGGTCATAGGTCAATAATGTCTATTGACTTTGGCTATCTCATAGCTAGAATTCATGTTCTGTTAATATTGGATGCTGAGTAAGAACATCTCTCATTTTTATGATTTAGTTGCAGCAAATAGGATACTTGGCTTTTCTGGTCAATGAAGGTATTGGTTCCAAAGGTCCTGAGGGCCTGTAAACTGAATAAAGGGTACACTGAGGTGATATGTGGAAGTACTCATGAAAGGAAGGTCAACTGGAGTGCAACATTGTTTATTTCAATTTTTATATGTGTTTGTTATATTCTATCACTGTCAGAATACAGCTGTGAAAAACACTGGATTACACATTCCCATTAGGCAACATCTAATACTTTATATTTCTGTGCATGAATATCTAGAAATCTTTGCCAGTTCTCTGAGCACTAACTTAGAAACCCTACTTATTCATAAGAGATTATGTAAAGGACCACTCTTTTATTCTCAGAAGAAAAAAAAAGTGTTTGTATGTTTTTTTAAGTGAAGGACTCTCATAGCACAGGAGTGAGAAAATAATTGGAAATGTTAAAAGCAGTTACGTGACTTCTACTAATTACGTGGAGAAGGATTGAATGTAATAGAAAACCTCTGGAAATTCTCTCCTCCTTCACTGATTACACTCTACTTTTTGGCTCTTGACAAAGAAGCATGGCAAATATGACTTTTTAATGACTGTACCAAAACCAAACTCACTGTCATGGAGTCAGATCTGACTCATAGCAACCCCTCCTTGGGTTTCTGAGGCAGTGTCACTGTGGAAGTAGATTGCCCAACCTTCCTTCCAAGGAGTGGCTGGTGGGTTTGAACCACCAGCTTTCTGGACTGTGTTCAACATAAAATTATTGTGTGTCTAGTAGGCCAGAGACATTTGTTAGGATCCAGGTAATTATGATTATATAAATTAACCGGGCCATTCATTAGAACCTGAAGACTTCAGTCATGAAGCAATCTTATTTATAAATACTCCACACATTGCTTTCAGTGACTTTGTAAAATGATCTAAATTAAGATTGTTGCAGATGAGCCAAAGTGGTATGCAACACAAATGCATTTCAGGAAATGCGTTTTTACTGCCTTTTGGAGCAGATGTTGGCTCCATAAAGGTGCTTTATGCACCATCTAGATTTTCTTGAGTGAAAACGAGTGCATGTAAAGGCTGTGGCAGAGCTGGGAAGATGCCACACTTTAAACCAGGATCCACTGATCTCATTTTACTCAGACTGTAGTAGAGACACAAGGTCAGGAGAAGAAATTCTGTAACAGTGTACCCAGTGGCTCAGAAAATAGATTTAAAAGTTACACAGCAGAAGTGGTTTGGTAAGCACCACATGTTGGCTTGCTAAGAAACTGGGTCCTAATGGAGAAATTCACAGAAAGCCTAGAATAATAAAAGCATTATTTAAATATAGCTTACTTACACCATGAAAATAAGATGGTAAAACTACTTAAACTCAGCTGTACAAATAGGGTTATGGTGGTAGAGGTGGGGTGGTACAGGTAGAGGTGAACTTGAAACTTCAGAGACTTAAATCATAAAATTAGGAAAATGCAAAGAGCATAACTTCTACTTTTTTTCCTTGAAATGTCCTTTTTGATGCTCATCATAGTCCAGACATTCAAAGAAAAGCCAGGAAGTTTCCCTTCCCAAGATATTCTTGGCCTCGATAGCTCAGAATACCTATCATATATCTACATCTGTATCTGTATCACAACACCTTTCTTTCAGTTTGTCATACTGTAGTGGCTTGCATGTTGCTGTGTTGCTGAAGCTGTGCCACTGGTATTTCAAACACCACACATTACATCAGAGCTTCCAGACTAAGACAGACCAGGAGAAAAGACCTGCCAGTCTATTTCCAAAAATTAGCCAATGAAAACCTTATGGATCACAACAGAACATGGTCCAAATCACTTGCTGTGGACATATCATCAGGAGGGATCAATCACTAGAGGAGGACATCACGTTCAGTAAAGCACAACACAAATAAGGTGTGGGAGATCCTCAGAGTAGGGTTGTCACAGTAGTCACAGCCATGGACTCAAACATGCTGGTGATTATGAAGAGGATGCAAGTCTGGACAATGCTTCCTTCTGTTACGCATAAGGTTGCCATGCATTGGAGTTGACTCAATGGCAACTAACAACAACATATCTGTATCCATAGTTTTATTTAGAGCTATCTACTTGTGGCTCCATACTGCTTTCACTTTCACCCTTCCAGATTAGATTATTAATTTGAAAGCAATTTAAAGCAATGCAATACACAATTTCTATTTTTCCCCACACAAATATGATTTTACATGTGAGAACTAAAGCAGATGAATGATGTTTGCATGTTGTGGTAGTTAAGCTGTGTGTCAGTTTGGCTGGGCCTGGTTTTGAGTGACTGGGCAGCTGGATGTAGTTACTCTCCATGATGAGACTGGTAATCATCTCCATGGTGAGTGGTACTGGAGCAGCTGAGTAGCTGCCTGAGTAGTGTGGTCTGCTTCCAGTATATAAGAAGAAGCTCTGCAAAAGGTCTCTGAGCTTTTTGGCATGCTTGGACCCTGCACGTAGCTGAGTCTTCCTTCAGCAGCCTGCCATGTTTCCTGATGATTTTAGGATTATTTGGACCTGAACTAGTGGTCTGCCATGTTGTTTGTTAATTTTGGGATTACGCCGTTTTGTCGACTTTGGGTTTGCCAGCCACAGCAGCCAGCAGCTCCCTGAGTGAAGAGATATCTCCAGCTTCAGTGGGCAGGGAGCAAGAGACAGAGCTGATATTCAAGGTCAAGAGGCCTTCACCCAGCTGCTAGAGCTGGCACCTAGAACTTAGACTTCCAGCCTCAAAAACTGTAAGAGAATAAATCCTTGTTTGTTAAGGCTACCCATTTGTGGTATTTTCTATTAGAGTGGTACTAGAGCATAGTGCATAAGGCACTTGACTGCTAACCAGACGACTGGCAGTTCAAACCCACCAGCCACTCCTCAGAAGAATGATGGGGCAATCTACTTCTGCAGTGTTACTGCCTGGGAAACCCAAGGAGCGGTCACTATGAGTCAGGTCCGACTCAATGGCAGACAACAACAACAACAACAGAGAACCAAAACACATGTCAGTCAACTATATTTTTACATCTTTATCCTTTTAAAGAGGTTTTGGGAAATAGTGTACTTAAACATTTAAGCAAAAGGCTTGCTCTAGGCAGCCACATTATACAGGAAGATTCCATAGTATAGAGCAGCAGGTAAGATCCTGCACTCTGGTATTAGATTTTCTGGATTAGAATTTGTGGCATGTGGTAGCTGGACAGCTGTGTGACCCTCAGTTTCCTTGTTTAGAAGAAGAAATTAATAACAATGGTTATGAAGTTTAAAAACTGTAAACAAAGCAAGTTGCTTAGTGCCTGTTACATATAAGCACCCAGGAAGTCTTAGCTAATGTTTTTATTCTTATCATCAGCCAGACCAATAGAAAGCATGTTACCTGACTCAATAAGAAAACTGATTACTAAACTACAGACCAATATCACTCATGACATAGATGCAAAAGTCTTTAACGAAATCCTGGCCAACAGAATCCAACAACATATCAAAAAATTAATACATCCAGACCAAGTTTGGATTCATACCAGATTTGCAAGTGTGGTTCAACATCAGAAAATCAATGTAATCCACCACATAAACAAAAGAAAGGAAAATGACTATATGATTATACCAATTGATGCAGAAAAGGCATTTGATAAAATCCAATGTCCATTCCTGTTTAAAACTCTCAGCAATATAGGTATAGAAGGGAAATTCCTCAACATAATAAAGAGTATATATGCAAAGCCAAC
This sequence comes from Orycteropus afer afer, assembly GCF_000298275.1. Lineage (NCBI taxonomy): Eukaryota > Metazoa > Chordata > Mammalia > Tubulidentata > Orycteropodidae > Orycteropus > Orycteropus afer. The sequence goes on along the minus strand of NW_006921592.1, from coordinate 3,925,176 downwards.
GGCCAACATCATTATTAATGGAGAAAGACTTAAGGCATTCCCGTTACGAGTGGATGCCCTCTATCACCACTTCTATTTAGCATTGTATTGGAAGTCCTGGCCAGGGCAATAAGGCAAGAAAGAGAAATAAAAGTTATACGTATTGCAAAGAGGAATTAAAACTATCTCTATTTGCAGATGATATGATCCTATACATGGAAAACCCAAGGGACTCAATAAAAAGACTACTGGAACTAATAGAGAGGTTCAGCAAAGTGGCAGGATACAAGATCAACATACAAAAATCAGTTGGATCTCTCTACATTAATCATTAGAGACATGCAAATGAAAACAGCAATGAGATATCATCTCATTCCAGCAATAATAGCAAAGTTCAACAGATCAGAGAGTAACAAATGCTGGTGGGTTGTGGAGAGATTGGAACTCTTGTGCACTGCTGGTGGGATTGTAAAATGGTACAATCATTGTGGCAAACAGTATGGCGTTTCCTTAAAAAACTGAAAATAGAAGTACCATTTGACCCAGCAATTCCATTACTAGGAATATATCCTAAAGAGGTGAGAGATAGCACACGAACAGACATATGTACACCTATGCGCATTGCAGCACAATTCACCATAGTAAAGAGATGGAAACAACCAGATGCCCATCAACGGATGAGTGGATAACCAAGTTATGGTATATCCACACAAATGGAATACTATGCCACATTAAAGGACAATGAGGGATACGCGAATCATCTCACAACATGGATGAACCTGGAGGACGTTACGCTGAGTGAAATAAGTCAATCGCAGAAGGACAAGTTCTGCATGACTCTGTTACTGTAAAAAGACAGAGAAGGGTTTGCTTGGGAAAGGGAACCCACCTAGTAGGTTACCGGGATGGGGAGGGAATGGGAGGGATTAATTTAGGGTGAGTTGGGGCTTACACACTGATATGGGTAGGGGGAGGGATATACGGGAAGGATATATGACCACCATGATAACATTGGGAAATGAGAGGACACTGAACTGTGCACATAAGAGACGACAGATGCTAAAATCAACCAATGTGTCCACAATACCACATCACCATTAACACCAAACACTAGGCTATACAGATAAACACATAAGCACCTGAGATGATCAGACAGGGTTCAGTGAATAGAGGTATACTCTAGACCAAGGATAGATTCAGCTGAGGCTAATCTTGTACAGACACCAGTGATACAAAATACCTGCAGTCATTACAGAAACAATAGAAAACAGACACAGAGTAATCCCTCACAGACATCCCGACACTATGGGAGAGAGATCCAATAGATCTACTACCTCAGGACCATAGTACTGGGGTACACCAGACTCAATTGGCACAACAAAATACATAAAAGCGTTGCTCTACATCCTACATTGGTGAGTAGCGACTGGGGTCTTAAAAGCTT
>NW_006921592.1:3919586-3923383 GCF_000298275.1 Orycteropus afer afer | reverse complement strand
ATTACTGGTCAGATGAAATCTGGTGAGACTCCCAATACTATGGCCCTGAAATACATTCGGTGCCTGGAATAAAACTCACCCCCAGGGGCGGGCTCTAAGCCCAATAGTTAACAAGATGTACACGCAGACCACTCAACCCAGGATGCCGCACCCACACACTCAATGGTAATACAATACCAAAAAAAGAGCAATAGACCATGGGACACCAGAGGACCAACATTCAAACTGAGGAAATGCAGGACAAACAAGAGTGCATAATTATGAGGGGCACAAGGGGAGGGTTGCAGGGTAGGGAGGAGAGGAGACTGGATTAGTGTTGGACATGGCAAATGGGGAATGACACTAAATGTACGCGTGACGTTGAATGTAAAATAGGCTCTTAAAACAAAGATAATAATTAAAAAAAAAAAGAAAACTGATTACTTTAATGAACTTATTTGCATGTGACCAATATAAAAAATACCCATTAAAATGATTTATATGATAATTGCATAACAAACATCTATTCCACCTTCTGCCAAAGACAATGAACTCATTGAAAGAATCAATGTCTCCACTGCCTGCTGCAACATCAATTTGCTACATTTTGGCTATCTTACCAGAGATGCAGTTGGACTATGGGATACATGCTGATATCACCACATGTGCCTTCATCCTGCACCCAAGGACACAGAATGGCATGGTTGGATGTTATGTAAGATAGAAATAAAATAGTCATTACCTTGGCTTCCTCCCAGAGTAGCTAGTCTGAAGACTTCTTTGAGGGTGAGGCTTTTCTCATTTACCTTATTAATTAAAAGGATATTGGAAACCATCACTGCTCTTCTGATTGCATCAAGCATGGACGATGAATAACCACCAGCAACATCTGTGGTGAATAAGACAAAGCCAACCTTGTGAAGGACAGATAAGGGTAAACAGTAACCTTATGAGGGTAAGTGGAATATTAGACACACAAGATGAGTTTCTGTTTTTAGTGACAGATACAATCTCTAATATACTTACAGAAAAAATACTATCTATGAACACAGAGTAGCTACAGACCAACATTTAAAGGCATTCAAAGCCTGCAATTAACTTCAAATGTATATATTAGTTTCCTAGAGATGCAGCAATAAATTACAACAAACTTGATGGCTTAAAACAACAGAAATTTATTTTCTCACAGTTCTGGAGGCTACAAATCCAAAATCAAGGTGTCAGCAGGCTGTTTCCCAAAAGTTCTAAGGGACAATCCTTCCTTGCTTCGTCCGGCTTCTGGTGGCTTCAGGTGCTCCTCGATTTGTGACAGCATCACTCTAATCCCTGCCTCCATCTTTACAGGCCATCTCTCCTGTGTGTCTGTATATGTCTCTCCTTTTCTGTCTACAGGCACTCATCATTGGGTTTATGGCTCACCCTAGTTCAGAACGATCTCATCTCATCTCAAGATCCTTACTTTAAAAACATATGCAAAGACCTTTATTCCCAATTAGGTCACATTCTGAAGTTCTAAACATGTCTTTTGGGGATCACAGCTCAAGCCACTACAATATCCAAATGGTTAAATAAAAGTTAGAGAATGAACTCTTATCTCTGAATATTCCTTGGTAGACCTCTCATGGAAATGGTCCAAATATTATTGCATAGTCATAAAGATAATTTAGATAACATAATACATATTTTAAAATAAGCTCATTGTTCTGCATGGGATCTTAAAATATTTTATCTGACATAGAGAGGTACATGGGAGGTGCAGACAACAAAGATGAACCCTTTAGCACATACAGTACTGCGTCGTCTGTGAAGGAAAACATGGGTATATAGATGGGTAGATGGGTAGATGGGTAGACAGCTTGAACTATTAGGTATGTCTATGCAGTGGGGAGTGTGCCCAAGACCATGGGGTGGCAGACAATTGTTCTACAAGTGTATTGGTATGTTCTGTAAGAATTCCCCGGTTAATAGTAGAGCTGAAAAGGGACAAGGTTGTAGTCATTGCTTGGTCACAGCTAGCTACCCAGCAGTACCGAGTAGTTGAACTGATGGGCTCAGGACAATAGTGGCAGGGGACATCAAGCTCAATTGGTATAACATACTATACAAAACATTGTTCCACCTCCTACTTGGCAAGTAGTGACTGGGATCTTAAAAGCTTGCAAGCCGCCATCTAGAGACAACAATGGGTCTCTCCTCATCCAGAGCAAAGAAGAATGAAGAAAACCAAGGATTCATGGAAACAATTAGTCTTAGTGACTGGTACACCATGCGATCCACAGCCTATACAACTATGAGACCAGCAGAACTAGATGGTGCCCGGCTCCCACTGTCAGTAACTCGGAGGGGGATCTATGTAGGAGATGCTGGATAGAGAGGGAGAACAATGTGGAACAAAACTCAAAATCATTTGAAAAAAAAAAGGGGACCAGGTTTGCTGGTCTGATAGAGCTTGGTGGAACCACTGAGACTATGGCCCCTAGGTGCCCTTCAGGTCTGGAATTGAACCTACACCTGTAGCTTCCAGCCAAACAAAAGACAGGCATATGAGGTGAACGTTTACACTAGGTAGATACACTCCTTGGAGAGAACAATTATGGGAGAATAGAAGGGCTGTGCATGCACAGAGAGACAGCTCAGGGGGCAAGAGTGCATGGAGGGATGAACTCAGAGAAGAGGTAACTATTGGGAGGAAATGGGAGAGGAGCTGTTGCATTGCTGTAAATTGTAGTCAATGTCATGAGACAAAGTGTATGTGAAATGCTGTATGGAAAGTGAATTTGCTTTGTAAACTTTCATCCAAATCACAATAAAATATATATATGTATGTATTTTTTTTTCTGACACTTCCAGACAAGTATGAGGCAGAACTAATATCAGTATATGTTATGAAAACATGTAAAAAGTAAATATGTAATTGTGGATAAACTGGAAGGGAGAAAAGGAAACAAAAACAATGGTGTAATTATGGTAGATTTAAATACTTGCAGTTATTTAAAAAGAAATTACAGAAAGTAGTATTTTCCCCAATAACTAATCAAAACTATTGCTATAGAAAAAATAAGGAGATATCAGAAAACAACTCTATGAGAGAAGCCTTATATATTTAAGAATGACTCAGATTTTATTTAGTTTAAAGAAATAAAATGACTAGCACATGAGTAGGAATAGAGCTTACTTATGAAGAAATCATTTACAGGCGGAAATTTTAGCATTTAAAGCTTCCTGCCTGAAACATTTTATTATCTTTGACATAAACTTGATCTAAGAAATCACACTTGATCTAAACAGACAATTTTAAATAATTTCCCTATGTGACCATCCATAAACACAGAAATTCCAAGAGGTTTTATTTCCTTTGCAAATATGTCAGGATAAGGCTTTGGTAATAAAATACTGGAAGTGACCTATTTCCTTAACACCTGTTAAGATGGTCTGCTGAAGGTAAAATGTTCCCATTGTGCTTCTGCTACCTAGACAATTTTATTAAAAATAAAATAAAGTTTAAATTATAAAAATCAATAATACAGTTGCACATATAATAATCTCAATCAGTCCTTTATTCTTTGAGGTTTCTAAATCTTCTTCACCAGTTAATTGGAGTTCATTAATCCACATCTGCAAACATTTGGTTAACATCTTTCCTCATTGTTGTTGCTGTTGTTAAGTGCCTTCAAGTCATTTCCGACTCATAGTGACCCCATGCACAGCAGAACGAAACACTGCCTGATCCCGCGCCAGCCCCACAATCCCTGCTATACTTGAGCCCATCATTACAGGCACCGTGTCAATCCATCTTGTTGAAGGCCTCCCCCTCTTTT